>NC_088424.1:11721789-12021789 GCF_034236695.1 Oncorhynchus nerka | reverse complement strand
ATTCTTAACTGTTATGTCATTCAGCCCTCGATAATCTATGCAGGGGCGCAGGGACCCGTCCTTCTTCTTAACAAAAAAAACCCCGCTCCGGCGGGAGAGGAGGAGGGGACTATGATACCAGCGTCGAGAGCTACAGACAAACAATCTTCGAGAGCCTTACGTTCGGGAGCCGACAGAGAGTATAGTCTACCCCGGGGGGGAGTGGTTCCCGGAAGGAGATCAATACTACAATCATACGGCGGTGCGGAGGAAGAGAGGTGGCCCTGGACCGACTGAACACCGTGCGCAGATCGTGATATTCCTCCGGCACCCCTGTCAAATCACCAGGCTCCTCCTGTTAACCTGTTGCTTCTACTCGGGACGCTTGCGTCCCAACTAGAGCTCTGGAAATGCAAATGCGCTACGCTAAATGCTAATAGTATTAGTTAAAACTCAAAAGTTCATTAAAATACACATGCAGGGTATCGAATTAAAGCTACACTCGTTGTGAATCCAGGCAACAAGTCAGATTTTTAAAATGCTTTTCGGCGAAAGCATGAGAAGCTATTATCTGATAGCATGTAACACCCCAAAAGACCCACAGGGGACGTAAACAAAATAATTAGCATTTTGGCGTTACACAAACCGCACAATAAAATAGAAAACATTCATTACCTTTCACCATCTTCTTTGTTGGCACTCCTAGATGTCCCATAAACACTATTTGGGTCTTTATTTCGATTAAATCGGTCCATATAAAGCCTAGATATCGTTATATGTAGACTGTGTGATAAACGAAAAAACATCGTTTCAAAACGTAACGTCATTTTTAAAATTCAAAAAGTCGACGATAAACTTTCACAAAACACTTCGAAATACGTTTGTAATGCAACTTTAGGTATTATTAAACGTTAATAAGCGATAAAATTCATCAGGAGGCGATGTAAAGATCATTAGCTGTCCGTCTGGAAAAATGTCCGGCTAGAAACTCAACGAAAATATCCGGTCCTAGACCAAAGGAGATAGGGTGCCCTGCATGTGTTTGACCAAGAAAAACTCGAAGGAAATGACAAGACTCTAGACACCGTGTGGAAGCTGTAGGTACTGCAACCTCAGTCAATTAATTGTGGTTCACCTTTATCAATGGGTTCAAGTAGCGCATGGATATATTTTCCCATTTTCAGTGATCAGTTTTTCCTGTGCTTTTCGATGTAAATGCCGTTCTGGTAAAGCCACAGCAGTGATTTAACCAGTTTTATAAACGTCTGAGTGTTTTCTATCCACACAGACTAAGCAAATGCATATACTATATACCTGGCATGAGTAGCAGGGCGCTGAAATGTTGCGCGATTTTTAACAGAATGTTCAAAAAAGTAGAGGGTCGACTTAAGAGGTTAAGAAGAGACAGAGGAAACAGGAGGGATAGCAGACATTAAACATTTCACATGACAAGAGACGTTCCAGGAGAGGATAGAATTACTAGACCAATTAATAGAAGGATTATGACAAACTAGCCAGGGATGGCCCAAAACAACAGGTGTAAAAGGTGAACGAAAAATTAAAAAAGAAATGGTTTCGCTATGATTACCAGAGACAGTGAGGGTTAAAGGTAGCGTTTCACGCTGAATCCTGGGGAGAGAACTACCATCCAAAGCGAACAAGGCCGTGGGCTCCCCTAACTGTCTGAGAGGAATGTCATGTTCCCGAGCCCAGGTCTCGTCCATAAAACAGCCCTCCGCCCCAGAGTCTATCAAGGCACTGCAGGAAGCTGACGAACCGGTCCAGCGTAGATGGACAGACAAGGTAGTGCAGGATCTTGAAGGAGAGACCAGAGTAGTAGCGCTCACCAGTAGCCCTCCGCTTACTGATGAGCTCTGGCTTTTACTGGACATGAAGTGACAAAATGACCAGCGGAACCGCAATAGAGACAGAGGCGGTTGGTGATTCTCCGTTCCCTCTCCTTAGTCGAGATGCGGATACCCCCCAGCTGCATAGGCTCAGCACCCGAGCCGGCGGAGGAAGATGGTAGTGATGCGGAGAGGGGGCAACGGAGAACGCGAGCTCCCTTTCCACGAGCTCGGTGACGAAGATCAACCCGTCGCTCTATGCGAATAGCGAGTTCAATCAAGGAATCCACGCTGGAAGGAACCTCCCGGGAGAGAATCTCATCCTTTACCTCTGCGCGGAGACCCTCCAGAAAACGAGCGAGCAAAGCCGGCTCGTTCCAGTCACTGGAGGCAGCAAGAGTGCGAAACTCAATAGAGTAATCTGTTATGGATCGATTACCTTGACATAGGGAAGACAGGACCCTGGAAGCTTCCTCCCCAAAAACAGAACGATCAAAAACCCGTATCATCTCCTCCTTAAAGTCCTGATACTGGTTAGTACACTCAGCCCTCGCCTCCCAGATTGCCGTGCCCCACTCATGAGCCCGTCCAGTAAGGAGAGATATGACGTAGGCGATACGAGCTGTGCTCCTGGAGTAGGTGTTGGGCTGGAGAGAAAACACAATATCACACTGGGTGAGGAACGAGCGGCATTCAGTGGGCTCCCCAGAGTAACACGGCGGGTTATTGATTCTGGGCTCCGGAGATTCGGAAGCCCTGGAAGTGGCCGGTGGATCGAGGCGGAGATGGTGAATCTGTTTTGTGAGGTCGGAGACTTGGGCGGCCAGGGTCTCAACGGCATGTCGAGCAGCAGACAATTCCTGCTCGTGACTGCCTAGCATCGCTCCCTGGATCTCGACGGCTGAGTGGAGAGGATCCGAAGTCGCTGGGTCCATTCTTGGTCAGATTCTTCTGTTATGCAGGTGAGTGAGGATCCAAAAGCGGTTTAACAAAAACAGAGTCCTTTAATGTCAAAACATAGGGAAGACATAGATCCTCTTCAGATGTATAGATTGACAAAATAGACAACCCGCAGAGAGGGCGACAAATAAATCATAAAGTCCTCTGATATTTACAGAAGAGTCCCCTTCTTAGCAGCAGAGGAGAATAGCAGGGTTAGCGGCGACAGACTGCTGGTCTCTCTGGGTAGGCGCGGGTTGTAGAGGACAGAGGTACCTGATCACACGTAGCATCAGATGAACAGGCAGATTCCGACAGGACGGGACAAGGGTGAAGAAAACGAGACGATAGATTGGTTCTGGCATGAGAAACTCAAACGAGAATCTGACAAAGACAGAAGCAGGAACAGAGAGAGAAATAGAGACCTAATCAGAGGGAAAAAGGGAACAGGTGGGAAAAGGGTGAACGAGGTAGTTAGAGAGGATGAGGAACAGCTGGGGGAAGGAGAGGAAGAGAAGGTAACCTAATACGACCAGCAGAGGGAGACGGAGTGAAGAGAAAGAACATGAACAAGACATAATATGACAATACATGACATCGCTATTGAAGTTTTTTTCCGGAAGGAGTTACGCATTTTGTTTTGGTAAACGCGCAGATTCAGCTGTTTATATATCAATCAGTATGGCGACTAAGTCAGGGAAAGCTAAATTATTTCACCTTTATTTAACCAGGTAGGCTAGTTGAGAACAAGTTTTCATTTGCAACTGCGACCTGGCCAAGATAAAGCATAGCAGTGTGAACAGACAACACAGAGTTACACATGGAGTAAACAATTAACAAGTCAATAACACAGTAGAAAAAAGGGAGTCTATATACATTGTGTGCAAAAGGCATGAGGAGGTATGCGAATAATTACAATTTTGCAGATTAACACTGGAGTGATAAATGATCAGATGGTCATGTACAGGTAGAGATACTGGTGTGCAAAAGAGCAGAAAAGTAAACAAATAAAAACAGTATGGGGATGAGGTAGGTAAAAATGGGTGGGCTATTTACCGATAGACTATGTACAGCTGCAGCGATCGGTTAGCTGCTCAGATAGCAGATGTTTGAAGTTGGTGAGGGAGATAAAAGTCTCCAACTTCAGCGATTTTTGCAATTCGTTCCAGTCACAGGTAGCAGAGAACTGGAACGAAAGGCGGCCAAATGAGGTGTTGGCTTTAGGGATGATCAGTGAGATACACCTGCTGGAGCGCGTGCTATGGATGGGTGTTGCCATCGTGACCAGTGAACTGAGATAAGGCGGAGCTTTACCTAGCATGGACTTGTAGATGACCTGGAGCCAGTGGGTCTGGCGACGAATATGTAGCGAGAGCCAGCCGACTAGAGCATACAAGTCGCAGTGGTGGGTGGTATAAGGTGCTTTAGTGACAAAACGGATGGCACTGTGATAAACTGCATCCAGTTTGCTGAGTAGAGTGTTGGAAGCAATTTTGTAGATGACATCGCCGAAGTCGAGGATCGGTAGGATAGTTAGTTTTACTAGGGTAAGTTTGGCGGCGTGAGTGAAGGAGGCTTTGTTGCGGAATAGAAAGCTGACTCTTGATTTGATTTTCGATTGGAGATGTTTGATATGAGTCTGGAAGGAGAGTGTACAGTCTAGCCAGACACCTAGGTACTTATAGATGTCCACATATTCAAGGTCGGAACCATCCAGGGTGGTGATGCTGGTCAGGCGTGCGGGTGCAGGCAGCGAACGGTTGAAAAGCATGCATTCTGTTTTACTAGCGTTTAAGAGCAGTTGGAGGCCACGGAAGGAGTGTTGTATGGCATTGAAGCTCGTTTGGAGGTTAGATAGCACAGTGTCCAAGGATGGGCCGGAAGTATATAGAATGGTGTCATCTGCGTAGAGGTGGATCAGGGAATCGCCCGCAGCAAGAGCAACATCATTGATATATACAGAGAAAAGAGTCGGCCTGAGGATTGAACCCTGTGGCACCCCCATAGAGATTGCCAGAGGACCGGACAGCATGCCCTCCGATTTGACACACTGAACTCTGTCTGCAAAGTAATTGGTGAACCAGGCAACTGAGTCTGCCGATAAGAATATGGTGATTGACAGAGTCGAAAGCCTTGGCCAGGTCGATAAAGACGGCTGCACAGTACTGTCTGTTATCGATGGCGGTTATGATATCGTTTAGTACCTTGAACGTGGCTGAGGTGCACCCGTGACCGGCTCGGAAACCAGATTGCACAGCGGAGAAGGTACGGTGGGATTCGAGATGGTCAGTGATCTGTTTGTTGACTTGGCTTTCGAAGACCTTAGATGGGCAGGATGGATATAGGTCTGTAACAGTTTGGGTCCAGGGTGTCTCCCCCTTTGAAGAGGGGGATGACTGCGGCAGCTTTCCAATCCTTGGGGATCTCAGACGATATGAAAGAGAGGTTGAACAGGCTGGTAATAGGGGTTGGGACAATGGCGGCGGATAGTTTCAGAAATAGAGGGTCCAGATTGTCAAGCCCAGCTGATTTGTACGGGTCCAGGTTTTGCAGCTCTTTCAGATCATCTGTTATCTGGATTTGGGTAAAGGAGAACCTGGAGAGGCTTGGGCGAGTAGCTGCGGGGGGGCGGAGCTGTTGGCCGAGGTTGGAGTAGCCAGGCGGAAGGCATGGCCAGCCGTTGAGAAATGCTTGTTGAAGTTTTCGATAATCATGGGTTTATCGGTGGTGACCGTGTTACCTAGCCTCAGTGCAGTGGGCAGCTGGGAGGAGGTGCTCTTGTTCTCCATGGACTTCACAGTGTCCCAGAACTTTTTGGAGTTGGAGCTACAGGATGCAAACTTCTGCCTGAAGAAGCTGGCCTTAGCTTTCCTGACTGACTGCGTGTATTGGTTCCTGACTTCCCTGAACAGTTGCATATCGCGGGGACTATTCGATGCTATTGCAGTCCGCCACAGGATGTTTTTGTGCTGGTCGAGGGCAGTCAGGTCTGGAGTGAACCAAGGGCTATATCTGTTCTTAGTTCTGCATTTTTTGAACGGAGCATGCTTATCTAAAATGGTGAGGAAGTTACTTTTAAAGAATGACCAGGCATCCTCAACTGACGGGATGAGGTCAATGTCCTTCCAGGATACCCGGGCCAGGTCGATTAGAAAGGCCTGCTCACAGAAGTGTTTTAGGGAGCGTTTGACAGTGATGAGGGGTGGTCGTTTGACTGCGGCTCTGTAGTGGATACAGGCAATGAGGCAGTGATCGCTGAGATCCTGGTTGAAGACAGCGGAGGTGTATTTGGAGGGCCAGTTTGTCAGGATGACATCTATGAGGGTGTCCTTGTTTACAGATTTAGGGTTGTACCTGGTGGGTTCCTTGATGATTTGTGTGAGATTGAGGGCATCTAGCTTAGATTGTAGGACTGCCGGGGTGTTAAGCATATCCCAGTTTAGGTCACCTAACAGAACAAACTCTGAAGCTAGATGGGGGGCGATCAATTCACAAATGGTGTCCAGGGCACAGCTGGGAGCTGAGGGGGGTCGGTAGCAGGCGGCAACAGTGAGAGACTTATTTCTGGAGAGAGTAATTTTCAAAATTAGTAGTTCGAACTGTTTGGGTATGGACCTGGAAAGTATGACATTACTTTGCAGGCTATCTCTGCAGTAGACTGCAACTCCTCCCCCTTTGGCAGTTCTATCTTGACGGAAAATGTTATAGTTGGGTATGGAAATCTCCAAATTTTTGGTGGCCTTCCTGAGCCAGGATTCAGACACGGCAAGGACATCAGGGTTAGCAGAGTGTGCTAAAGCAGTGAGTAAAACAAACTTAGGGAGGAGGCTTCTGATGTTGACATGCATGAAACCAAGGCTTTTTCGATCACAGAAGTCAACAAATGAGGGTGCCTGGGGACATGCAGGGCCTGGGTTTACCTCCACATCACCCGCGGAACAGAGGAGGAGTAGAATGAGGGTGCGGCTAAAAGCTATCAAAACTGGTCGCCTAGAGCGTTGGGGACAGAGCAGATTTCTGGGCACGGTAGAATATATTCAGGGCATAATGCGCAGACAGGGGTATGGTGGGGTGCGGGTACAGCGGAGGTAAGCCCAGGCACTGGGTGATGATGAGAGAGGTATCACTGTACATGCTGGTTGTAATGGGTGAGGTCACCACATGTGTGGGAGGTGGGACAAAGGCGGTATCAGGGGTATGAAGAGTGGAACTAGGGGCTCCATTGTAAACTAAAACAATGATAATAACCTGAACAACAGTATACAAGGCATATTGACATTTGAGAGAGACATACAGCGAGGCATACAGTAATCACAGGTGTTGAATTGGGAGAGCTAGCTAAAACAGTAGCTAAAACAGTAGGTGAGACAACAACAGCTAATCAGCTAGCACAACAACAGCAGGTAGAATGGCGTTGACTAGGCAAGGAGGGTCGGATTAACTACACACAGAGCCTGAGTGCAGCTGGGGCCGACAGATAAAACATAAACAAGCAGAATGGAGTACAGTGATTAATGGACAGTCCAGCATGCATCAGCTATGTAGCCAAGTGATCAGTGTCCAGGGGGCAGCGGTGGATGGGGCAGGGAAGCTGGACTGGCGAGTATTATCCAGGTTAAAAAAACTGGCTGGCTGTGCAGAAGGTAAAAGGTAAAGCCGCTAGCAGTGGCTAACAATGACTAAATAGCTTGTAGCTAGTTAGCTGGTTAGCTTCTGGAGGTTCTTGAGTGTGTTCTAAAAATTTAAAATAATAGCGATTCCGTATCACATTGGGTGAGGCAGGTTACCGGAAGGTATAAACAAATTAAAAATCGAAAAGAGATTGAAAGTAAATATGGGTCCAGTGAGTGTTTGGGACGCGGCGATTCAGACGGTTAACAGGCCTGTGCTAACAAGCTAACAGTTAGTAGGCCGGGGCTAAACAAGGTAGCAGTTAGCAGGCTGAATTAGCAAGCAAGGAGATAGCAAGGGATAGAAAGTTAGCCTTTGGGGGGCGTCGCGATGGGGTGAGTCTGTTTATGCCTCTTCATGCGGTGACATCGATAGACCGGTCGTGGGTCCGGATATTGTAGCCCAGGAGTATGCTTCGGTGGTAGCACAGGAGCTCTGGCCGGGCTAGCTTCAAGCTAAGTGTGTGGAAACGCTAGCCAGGAGTAATCATCCGGGGTTGCGATTAGCTAGTTGTGAAGATCCAGCTGAAAATGTTCCGTTTGTGGTGGGAACCCGGGGCTAAAAAAAATAATAGGTCCGTTATGCTCTGGTTAGAGTCGCGTTGTTCGAACTGGTGAGAGCTTTCCGAGCTAAAGGTTAGCTGATGACCGGTTAGCTGAAAGACCGCTAGCAATGGTTTGCTGGTAGTTAGCTGGCTAGCGTCAGTTGAGGGGTTCCGGATCCGAAGTAAATATTAATACTTTAGAAAAAATAGCTACATTGGGTGAGGCGGGTTGCAGGAGAGTATTTAGAAGTTGAGGTTTAGCAAAATGTTTTAAAAGATATGCGAAGAAAAATGTTTTTAAAAAACAATATATACAAGGGACACGACACGACAAGACGTCTGACTGCTACGCCATCTTGGATACACCAGATGTACACACAATTTTGGAAGAAATTGATTGGAAAAGTGAAACAGAGATTGTTGGAGGACGATTAATTTAGCGATTCCCAATGGCCAAAGTGAAATGGAGACAGTAGATACAGCTGGTCTGTTGTAATATAATAAAGACAGTAGATCTAGCTGGTCTGTCATAGAGACAGTAGATGTAGCAGGTCTATAATACTATATTCAACCTTATGTTCCCTGTACTCTATATATACAGTGGGGCAAAAAAGTATTTAGTCAGCCACCAATTGTGCAAGTTCTCCCACTTAAAAAGATGAGAGGCCTGTAATTTTCATCATAGGTACACTTCAACAATGACATACAAAATGAGGAAAAAATTCCAGAAAATCACAGTGTAGGATTTTTAATGAATTTATTTACAAATTATAGTGGAAAATAAGTGTTTGGTCACCTACAAACAAGCAAGATTTCTGGCTCTCACAGACCTGTAACTTCTTCTTTAACCTTTTGAGACTAGGGGGCAGTATTTTTCATTTTTGGAAAAATAACGTTTCCATAGTAAACGCGATATTTTGTCAGGACAAGATGCTAGAATATGCATATAATTGACAGCTTAGGATAGAAGACACTCTAAAGTTTCCAAAACTGTAAAAATATTGTCTGAGTATAACATAACTCATTTTGCAGGCGAAAGCCTGAGAAAAATCCAATCCGGAAGTGACTCATCTTTTGAAACCTCTGTGTTCCAATGCATCCCTATTGAGCAGTGAATGGGCTATCAACCAGATTACTTTTTCTACGTATTCCCCAAGGTGTCTACAGCATTGTGACGTAGTTTTACGCATTTATGTTGAAGAATACCCGTAAGCGGCTACATTGCGCAAGTGGTCACCTGATGGCTCTCAGAGTGATTCTCGCATAAAATACAGAGGTAGCCATTATTCCATTCGGTCCTACTGAAAAACCAATTGTCCCGGTGGATATATTCTCGAATAGTTATTTGAAAAACACCTTGAAGATTGATTATAAACAACATTTGCCATGTTTCTGTCGATACTATTATCATTATATTTGGAATATTTTTCAGGCGTTTTCGTGAACGTAATTTCCGGTCGATTTCTCAGCCAAACGTGAAGAACACGCGGAGCTATTTCGCCTACAAAAATAATATTTTGGGAAAAAATGAACATTGGCTATCTAACTGGGAGTCTCGTGAGTGAAAACATCCGAAGCTCATCAAAGGTAAACGATTTAATTTGATTGCTTTTCTGATTTCCGTGACCAAGTTACCTGCTGCTAGCTGGACAAAATGCTATGCTAGGCTATTGATAAACTTACACAAATGCTTGTCTAGCTTTGGCTGTGAAGATTATTTTGAAAATCTGAGATGACAGGATGATTAACAAAAGGCTAAGCTGTGTCCCAGTATATTTCACTTGTGATTTTCATCAATATGAATATTGTCTAGGAATATTTACAGTGGGGCAAAAAAGTATTTAGTTAGCCACCAATTGTGCAAGTTCTCCCACTTAAAAAGATGAGGCCTGTAATTTTCATAATAGGTACACTTCAACTATGACAGACAGAATTAGAGAGAAAATATCCAGAAAATCACAATGTAGGATTTTTTATGAATTTATTTGCAAATTATGGTGGAAAATAAGTATTTGGTCACATACAAACGAGCAAGATTTCGGGCTCTCACAGACCTGTAACTTCTTCTTTAAGAGGCTCCTCTGTCCTCCACTCGTTACCTGTATTAATGGCACCTGTTTGAACTTGTTATCAGTATAAAAGACACCTGTCCACAACCTCAAAACAGTCACACTCCAAACTCCACTATGGCCAAGACCAAAGAGCTGTCAAAGGACACCAGAAACAAAATTGTAGACCTGCACCAGGCTGGGAAGACTGAATCTGCAAGTGAAAACCTCCTTCCATCAGCAAGGGCATTGAAGATGAAACATGGCTGGGTCTTTCAGCATGACAATGATCACAAACACACCGCCTGGGCAACGAAGGAGTGGCTTCGTAAGAAGCATTTCAAAGTCAAGGAGTGGCCTAGCCTGTCTCCAGATCTCAACCCCATAGAAAATCTTTGGAGGGAGTTGAAAGTCCGTGTTGCCCAGCAACAGCCCCAAAACATCACTGCTCTAGAGGAGATCTGCATGGAGGAATGGGCCAAAATACCAGCAACAGTGTGTGAAAACCTTGTGAAGACTTACAGAAAACGCTTGACCTCTGTCATTGCCAACAAAGGGTATATAACAAAGTATTGAGATAAACTTTTGTTATTGACCAAATACTTATTTTCCACCATAATTTGCAAATAAATTCATTAAAAATGCTACAATGTGATTTTCTGGACTTTTTTTCTCATTTTGTCTGTCATAGTTGAAGTGTACCTATGATGACAATTACAGGCCTCTCTCATCTTTGGAGGAACTTGCACAATTGGTGGCTGACTAAATACTTTTTTGCCCCACTGTATATCTGTTTATTATACATCAGCAGCACAATATTTTGTAGAGCTTTGTCGAAGTGGGTGATGTTATATCCTTCCTGTTTGGCCCTGTCTGGGGGTCTCATCAGATGGGGCCACAGTGTCTCCTGACCCCTCCTGTCTCAGCCTCCAGTATTTATGCTGCAGTAGTTTATGTGTCAAGGGGGCTAGGGTCAGTTTGTTATATCTGGAGTACTTCTTCTGTCTTATCCGGTGTCCTGTGTGAATTTAAGTATGCTCTCTCTAATTCTCTCTTTCTCTCTCGGAGGAGGACCTGAGCCCTAGGACCATGCGTCAGGACTACCTGGCATGATGACTCCTTGCTGTCCCCAGTCCACCTAGCCTTGCTGCTGTTCCAGTTTCAACTGTTCTGCCTGCGGCTATGGAACCCTAAAATGTTCATATTTACTCAAATCAAATCAAATTTTATTTGTCACATACACATGGTTAGCAGATGTTAATGCGAGTGTAGCGAAATGCTTGTGCTTCTAGTTCCGACAATGCAGTAATAACCAACAAGTAATCTAGCTAACAATTCCAAAACTACTACCTTACATGTGTAAGGGGATAAAGAATATGTACATAAAGATATATGAGTGAGTGATGGTACAGAGCGGCATAGGCAAGATACAGTAGATGGTATTGAGTGCAGTATATACATATGAGTTGAGTATGTAAACAAAGTGGCATAGTGGCTAGTGATACATGTATTACATAAAGATGCAGTAGATGATATAGAGTACAGTATATACATATACATATGAGATGAATAATGTAGGGTATGTAAACATTATATTAGGTAGCATTGTTTAAAGTGGCTAGTGATATATTTTACATCAATTCCCATTATTAAAGTGGCTGGAGTTGAGTCAGTGTGTTGGCAGCAGCCACTCAATGTTAGTGGTGGCTGTTTAACAGTCTGATGGCCTTGAGATAGAAGCTGTTTTTCAGTCTCTCGGTCCCAGATTTGATGCACCTGTACTGACCTCGCCTTCTGGATGATAGCGGGGTGAACAGGCAGTGGCTCGGGTGGTTGTTGTCCTTGATGATCTTTATGGCCTTCCTGTGACATCGGGTGGTGTAGGTGTCCTGGAGGGCAGGTAGTTTGCCCCCGGTGATGCGTTGTGCAGACCTCACTACCCTCTGGAGAGCCTTACGGTTGTGGGCGGAGCAGTTGCCGTACCAGGCGGTGATACAGCCCGACAGGATGCTCTCGATTGTGCATCTGTAGAAGTTTGTGAGTGCTTTTGGTGACAAGCCAAATTTCTTCAGCCTCCTGAGGTTGAAGAGGCGCTGCTGCGCCTTCTTCACGATGCTGTCTGTGTGGGTGGACCAATTCAGTTTGTCTGTGATGTGTACGCCGAGGAACTTAAAACTTACTACCCTCTCCACTACTGTTCCATCAATGTGGATAGGGGGGTGTTCCCTCTGCTGTTTCCTGAAGTCCACAATCATCTCCTTAGTTTTGTTGACGTTTAGTGTGAAGTTATTTTCCTGACACCACACTCCGAGGGCCCTCACCTCCTCCCTGTAGGCCGTCTCGTAGTTGTTGGCAATCAAGCCTACCACTGTTGTGTCGTCTGCAAACTTGATGATTGAGTTGGAGGCGTGCGTGGCCACGCAGTCGTGGGTGAACAGGGAGTACAGGAGAGGGCTCAGAACGCACCCTTGTGGGGCCCCAGTGTTGAGGATCAGCGGGGTGGAAATGTTGTTGCCTACCCTCACCACCTGGGGGCGGCCCGTCAGGAAGTCCAGTACCCAGTTGCACAGGGCGGGGTCGAGACCCAGGGTCTCGAGCTTGATGACGAGCTTGGAGGGCACTATGGTGTTAAATGCCGAGCTGTAATCGATGAACAGCATCCTCACATAGGTATTCCTCTTGTCCAGATGGGTTAGGGCAGTGTGCAGTGTGGTTAAGATTGCATCGTCTGTGGACCTATTTGGGCGGTAAGCAAATTGGAGTGGGTCTAGGGTGTCAGGTAGGGTGGAGGTGATATGGTCCTTGACTAGTCTCTCAAAGCACTTCATGATGACGGATGTGAGTGCTACGGGGCGGTAGTCGTTTAGCTCAGTTACCTTAGCTTTCTTGGGAATAGGAACAATGGTGGCCCTCTTGAAGCATGTGGGAACAACAGACTGGGATAGGGATTGATTGAATATGTCCGTAAACACATCAGCCAGCTGGTCTGCGCATGCTCTGAGGGCGCGGCTGGGGATGCCGTCTGGGCCTGCAGCCTTGCGAGGGTTGACACGTTTAAATGTTTTCCTCACGTCGGCTGCAGTGAAGGAGAGTCCGCATGTTTTAGTTGCGGGCCGTGTCAGTGGCACTGTATTGTCCTCAAAGCGGGCAAAAAAGTTATTTAGTCTGTCTGGGAGCAAGACATCCTGGTCCGTGACTGGGCTGGTTTTCTTTTTGTAATCCGTGATTGACTGTAGACCCTGCCACATACCTCTTGTGTTTGAGCCGTTGAATTGAGATTCTACTTTGTCTCTATACTGACGCTTAGCTTGTTTGATTGCCTTGCGGAGGGAATAGTTACGCTGTTTGTATTCGGTCATGTTTCCGGTCACCTTGCCCTGATTAAAAGCAGTGGTTCGGGCTTTCAGTTTCACGCGAATGCTGCCATCAATCCACGGTTTCTGGTTTGGGAATGTTTTAATCGTTGCTATGGGAACGACATCTTCAACGCACGTTCTAATGAACTCGCTCACCGAATCAGCGTATTCGTCAATGTTGTTGTCTGACGCAATACAAAACATATCCCAGTCCACGTGATGGAAGCAGTCTTGGAGTGTGGAATCAGATTGGTCGGACCAGCATTGAACAGACCTCAGTGCGGGAGCTTCTTGTTTTAGTTTCTGTCTGTAGGCAGGGATCAACAAAATGGAGTCGTGGTCAGCTTTTCCAAAAGGAGGGCGGGGCAGGGCCTTATATGCGTCGCGGAAGTTAGAATAGCAGTGATCCAAGGTTTTTCCAGCCCTGGTTGCGCAATCGATATGCTGATAAAATTTAGGGAGTCTTGTTTTCAGATTAGCCTTGTTAAAATCCCCAGCTACAATGAATGCAGCCTCCGGATAAATGGATTCCAGTTTGCAAAGAGTCAAATAAAGTTAGTTCAGAGCCATCGATGTGTCTGCTTGGGGGGGAATATATACGGCTGTGATTATAATCGAAGAGAATTCCCTTGGTAGATAATGCGATCGACATTTGATTGTGAGGAATTCTAAATCAGGTGAACAGAAGGACTTGAGTACCTGTATGTTGTTATGATCACACCACGTCACGTTAACCATGAAGCATACGCCCCCGCCCCTCTTCTTACCCGAAAGATGTTTGTTTCTGTCTGCGCAATGCGTGGAGAAACCAGCTGGCTGCACCGATTCCGATAGCGTCTCTCCAGTGAGCCATGTTTCCGTGAAGCAAAGAACGTTACAGTCTCTGATGTCCCTCTGGAATGCTACCCTTGCTCGGATTTCATCAACCTTGTTGTCAAGAGACTGGACATTGGCGAGAAGAATGCTAGGGAGTGGTGCACGATGTGCCCGGTCATCTATGAACGTTTGAAAATCTCGGCCATGTTCTGTTATAATCTCCACCCGGCACAGCCAGAAGAGGACTGGCCACCCCTCATAGCCTGGTTACTCTCTAGGTTTCTTCCTAGGTTTTGGCCTTTCTAGGGAGATTTTCCTAGCCACCGTGCTTCTACACCTGCATTGCTTGCTGTTTGGGGTTTTCGGCTGGGTTTCTGTACAGCACTTTGAGATATCAGCTGATGTACGAAGGGCTATATGAATACATTTGATTTGATAGAGGACTGAGGGTCTTCCAAATATTGATAGTGTGTAAATAGTTACCCATGTTATTTTGTAAATGTATATATTTTTTTCTTCATATTTTTTCTCAATTTTTGGGGGAGGTGTGTTAGAATACCATTTTGGTATTTTGTATATAGTTATTTGTTTCAAAATATATACCTTCACCAATTTGGCCACTTCTGTACATTTGGGCTACTTGTGTGGGACACCTGGGTGACTTCATGATAAATGTCATGTAGCACACTCATTTTGGAAGTTATCATTCTGAAACTTTGCACAAGTACTGTTGCCCTCTTATATTTTTCACTGAAATTGACCCATCATCCTATCTGAATGTTTGTTTTATCTTGTTCATTTTAAAGATGATACAACAATAAAAATAAAAAACATGTTTTTTTTCATTGTATTATCTAAATCAGAGACTGTCGTTTGTCTTTGCTTATATGAGCTGTTCTTGCCATAATATGGACATGGTCTTTTACCAAATAGGGCAATCTTCTTTTTACCACCCCTACCTTGTCACAACACAACTGATTGTCTCAAACACATTAAGAAGGAAAGAAATTCCACAAAGTAACCTTTCACAAGGCACACCTGTTAATTTAAATGCATTCCGGGTGCCTACCTCATGAAGCTAGTTGAGAGAATGCCAAGAGTGTGCAAAGCTGTCATTACAGCAAAGGGTGGCTACTTTGAAATATCTGAAACAAAATATTATTTCATAGTTTTTATGTCTTCACTAATATTTTACAATGTAGAAACAGTCAAAATAAAGAAAAACCCTTGAATTAGTAGCTTTGTCAAAACTTTTGACTAGTACTATATATATTTGTATGACAAATCTAATTTACTAGCATTGCAGACAGAACTGCTATTGTTTTACGGAAGGCTCTTATTTTGACAGCAGTGTTGAAATAGTTAATTACACCTCCATTGTATTAATCTCTGTGGCTTCCTCACCTATACCTTCGTAGTTTATTTTGCTATGTGGTTTGTTACGAAATGTTAAGATATGAAGGCCATGGTTTTGCCAGCTTTAAATACCGTAGAGATCTACTGTGTCTACTGCCACTGTATTTTAGCCAATCTAGTATACAAATATCTTGTTTAATCTAACAGAATGGGAGTTATTAGCTAAATAATAATAATAAATAGTGTAATGTGTGGCAGCACATCTGACTTCTGCTGTCATCTGAAAAACTATGCATATCAGGTATGAAGGTAGGACCCAGATGCAGACACGTCGAATTAACAACAGGTTAATAATCCACCAGGGGCAGGCAATAGACAGGTCAAGGCAGGCAGAGGTCAGTAAACCATAGGTGGGGCAACGGTACTGGATGGCAGGCAGGCTCAGGTCAATAATCCAGAGGTGGGGTTAAGGTACAGGTCGGCAGGCAGGTTCAGGGGCAGGCAGAGTGGTCAGGCAGAAGGGCTCAGAGTCAGGACAGGGAGGGGTCAAAACCAGGATAGCGAGGAAAAAGAGAAGCTGAGAACAAAAATGCTGGTTGACTTGACAAACAAGACAAACTGGCAACAGAGAACACAGGTATAAATACACAGGGGATAATGGGGAAGATGGGCGACACCTGGGGGAGGGGGGGGCCGAGACAATCACAATGTATGTATAACATACATGTATTAAAATGCATACAGATAGCTTGGTAACCAAAGGGAGCATATTAGTTTGGATTCCAGGTTTGCATACAGTTGCATCTATTCCCAAATGTAATATCTCATTGGGTTATATTTTATTGATTTATATATAAATAAATATCCAGAAGAAACTGTCGTCCACAGTTTGGATTTGTTTGAATAGCTTCTGCTTACTTGAGTTAACCTTGGTCCCCTAGGTCCTATACAGGCTTTCTATACTGCTAATGTAGTATAATGCAGTTGGAATCAAAGAAACCGGTGGTTTTGTGGTGTCTATATAATAGTAGTAGGAAGTTACACTTCAGTTTTGTGTTCACAGCGCAAAGTCAAATGCAATGTGATGGTTGTTTATCTGCAATGGCAGACTTTCACTATAACCACAAAATAAATACATATGACACACCCATATCTATGTTGCCAATGGGGCCATTTACGCAGTCTCAGTCAGTGTAAATTAATTATGTAGTGCCTAAATTCTCTTATTATTTAACTCGGTCAAACCTAATGTTGAGCCCTGAAAATGCATTGCATTGGTTTCTTTGTCCAGCATGCTTTGCATTCAGTCAACGCAATCAGCAATTTAGCTCTTTTAGATTATCCTGTTAATTCACATTTCAGTTTTGACTTAGTCCAGTGAAGGTTTTAGCTGAGAAGAGAATGTGGGAAAGGCAGAGCTGCGTAGGCGGAGATACGCAGAAAGCGCATACTTCGGAAAATAAATTCTATTAGCAGGGTAGCCTAGTGGTTAGAGTGTTGGACTAGTAACCGAAAGGTTGCAAGTTCAAATCCTGAGCTGACAAGGTACAAATCTGTTGTTCTGCCCCTGAACAGGCAGTTAACCCACTGTTCCTAGGCTGTCATTGATAATAAGAATTTGTTCTTAACTCACTTGCCTAGTTAAATAAAGAAAAAATAAATAGCTGGAACCAGAAAATCCCACTGATATGCAGACTTATAGATGATAATACAGAACCTTGTTTATATTCAACAGCAATAAATTAATCAATCTAAGTTATTTATAAATCCCGTTTTACTTTAGCAGTTAGCAGAAACCTGGGGGGGAGACACCAGATAAGACAGGAGAATTACAACAGATATTACAGACTGACCCTAGCCCCCTGGCACATAAACTGTTGCAGCATGGAGACTGAGATAGGGGGGAATCTGTTGGACACTGTGGCACAGGGCCAACCAAGCAGGATATAACCCCACCCACATTTCCAACGCACAGCCTCACACCACAAAGGGATAACAACAGACCACTAACTTACTTCCCTGAAACAAGTCCGAGTATAGCCCAGGAAGGTCTCTCCCACCGCACAAGCCCAAGGGGGTGCTAAACTGGACAGGAAGATCACGTCAGTGACTCAACACACTCAAGTAAAGTATTGCAAAAATAGCCTTCACGTTTGGAATCCAACAACAAGAATATGACTACAATTAATGTATGTGAAGGCTTTATAACTTTCTGTTTTATATTGTATGGTTTTCAACCCTCTTTTTTGACAGCATTTATTTGATAATACTATTACTCCTGAAGAAATATTTGAGATTTATCAAAGTACGGGCTCTATTTTCAGCTGGCGTTAAGGTGGTGGTAGTGTCAAACACAAATTAGTTTTCAATTTCGTAATGTAAAAACTGGCACACGGTCTATTTCCAGCCCTCACTCCAGGATCGGCAGTTTAACTGTCTTACATCAGCACGCTTGCGCTCAGATAGGCTAGGTGAAGATATTTAATGAGAAGGGTGTGCTTGAAAGGATGCACCATAACTCTGCAATGTTGGGTTGTATTGGAGAGAGTCTGTCTTAAATCATTTTCCACACACATTCTGTGCCTGTATTTAGTTTTCATGCTAGTGAGGGTTGAGGATCCACTCTCACATAGCTACGTGGTTGCAAAGGGCATTACTGTCTTAACAGCGCGATTTGCCAAGGCAGGATACTGAGCGCAGCCCAATCCAGAAAACTGGCAGTGGCTTCTGATTAAATTCAATTTTCACAGAACCACTTGTTGCAATTTCGATGAGGCTCTCTGGGTCAGATATCAGTAAGTGGACTGGAGGAAGGGTATAAAAGGGATAACGAATCCAATTGTTTGTGTCATCCGTTTCGGGAAAGTACCTGCGTAATTGCGCACCCAACTCAGTCAGATGCTTCACAATATCACATTTCACATTGTCCGTAAGCTTGAGTAAATTTGCACACAAAATATCATACAATGATGGAAAGTCCTCTGTGTTGTCCTTGTTAATGCAGACAGAGAAGAGCTCCAACTTCTTAATCATAGCATCAATTTTGTCCCGCACATTGGGTAAAGTTGCGGAGGTTCCCTGTAATCCTAGATTCAGATCATTCAGGTGAGAAAATACATCACCCAGATAGGCGTCGTGTGAGAAACTCATCATCATGCAAGAGGTCAGACAAGTGAAAATTATGGTCAGTAAAGAACTTTAAGCTCGTCTCACAATTGTTTTAAATGTGTCAATACTTTGCCGCTTGATAACCAATGCACGTCTGTATGTTGTAAAAGCGTTACATGGTCGCTGCCCATATCATTGCATAGTGCAGAAAATACACGAGAGTTCAGGGGCCTTGCTATAACAGAGTTAACCATTTTCACTGTAATGTCCAAAATGTATTTCAAGCTGTCTGGCACTCCTTTGGCAGCAAGAGCCTCTCGGTGGTTGCTGCAGTGTACCCAAGTGGCGTCTGGAGCAACTGCTTGCACACGCGTTACTACTCCACTATGTCTCCCTGTCATGGCTTTTTCACCATCAGTACAGACAACAACACATCTTGATCACCAAAGTTAATTTGATGTCACAAAGTTGTCCAGTACTTAAAAAATATCCTCTCCTGTTGTCCTGGTTTCCAGTGGTTTGCAGAAGAGGATGTCTTCCTTAATTGACCATCCATAAATATAATGGACAAATACCAGGAGCTGTGCCAGGCCCGCCACGTCTGTTGATTCATCCAGCTGTAACGCATAGAATTCACTGGCTTGTATGCAATGCCGTAATTTTTTCGAAACGTCTCCTGCCAAGTCACGGATGCGTTGTGAAACAGTGTCGTTTGATGAAGTCATTGTCTGTATAGTTTTTCTTTGCCTTTTCCCCCAGCCAAAGCCATAACCACGGCAGCAGGAACAATTAAGTCCTCCACAATAGTATGGGCCTTGCCTGTCCTAGCCACTCGGTAGCTCACCCTATAAGACGCTTCTAGTCTTACTGCTCGAAAGCTGTCTTCATTCTCGCTCAAAAAAGTCCCGCAGCTTATTTAAAAAAAATGTAAATCACATTTTTATATGGCGTACACCCGACGGCTTTGCCATTTTTATCACTGCAGAATGCTGTGGTAGCCAAGCTGGTTAAGTGTGCCTTGGATTCTAAATAAATCACTGACAGTTTGGGGATAACTGCTCTAGTGTTTCATCAAATCCCATCTACTGTCTATCACACCCAGTAATTCAGTCCACTGAATGAATCTATAAACTCAATGTTTCTATGTGTGTGCAGCACAAAAGTTCTCACTGTGACTGACTTTGCCTCACCCCGCCACATTCAGGTACAAACGTAATATAAAGTCACACGTTGTAACATGGGATGTGGTGGTGTGACACACACATGTCATTTACGCACCTTGAGAATTGAGAGTAAATAAGGCGTAGTGTACAGTGGTGAATTGTTATGTTTGGCCAGGCCTAAGTAGGCATCTGGCTAACCAGAAGGAATCAGGTCAAAGGGAGGGGTGCCACTGATTTAATATTTAAAGGGGTGGTCTCTGTGTGCCTTAGTTTGAGTATTATGAAATCGTTAATAAGGTGGAGATACACTATATATACACAAGAATGTGGACACCTCTTCAAAATCGTTCCTGACAGAATGGAACCGCCAAGTACTGAAGCGTGTAAAGATCTTCTGTCCTCAGTTGCAACACTCACTACCAAGTTCCAAACTGCCTCTGGTAGCAAAGTCAGCACAAGAACTGTTCTTCGGGAGATTCATGAAATGGGTTTCCATGGCCGAGCAGCCGCACACAAGCCTAAGATCTCCATGCGCAATGCCAAGCATCGACTGGAGTCACATAAAGCTCGCCCCCAATGGATTCTGGAGCAGTAGAAATGCGTTCTCTGGAGTGATGAATCATGCTTCACCATCTGGCAGTCCTTGCGATCTGGATTTGGTGGATGCCAGGAGAATGCTAATTGCCCGAATGCATAGTGCCAACTGTTTGGTGGAGGAGGAATAATGGTCTGGGGCTATTTTTCATGGTTTGGGCTTGGCCCTTTAGTTCCAGGGGAGCCCAGCCCAAACAGTTTGAGGAAGGGCCTTTTCTGTTTCAGCATGACATGCACAAAGCGAGGTGCCGCCCCGTGCACAAAGCGAGGTCCATACAGAAATGGTTTGTCGAGATCGGTGTGGAAGAACTTGACTGGTCTGCACAGAGTCCTGACCTCAACCCCAATCTAACACCTTTGGGATGAATTGGTACGCTGACTGTGAGCCAGGCCTAATCGCCCAACATCAGTGCCCGATATTACTAATGCTCTTGTGGCTGAATGGAAGCAAGTCCCCACAGCAATGTTCCAAAGTCTAGTGGACAGCCTTCCCAGAAGAGTGGAGGCTGTCATAGCAGCAAATGGGGACCAACTTCATATTAATGCCCATGATTTTGGAATGAGATGTTTAACGAGCAGGTGTCCACATACTTTTGGTCATGTAGTGTTTTCCAGGAGGGGGGTGTACTGCTGGAGAGGGTGGGTTGAATGTACTTTTGTAATGTGTATTACATTGGTTACACAGGCAGCCAGCCCAATTCCTATCATTTACCCCAAAAAATTAGGCATCATGTGTTTTACTCAAGCGTAAATAAAAGGGGAAATAACATGCTAGTCCCAGATCATGTCTCTGTACGACTACAAGGTGATAATTTCACAAAATGCCAGACTGTATAGCTCTGTTATCTGTTTATACACATAAGACACGATGTCTGAATCTATTTACGTAACATGAACACCAATATTGTATTTGTTACTACCATTTAGTCTTATGTACTATTTCCAACATTGACTGAATGTACACCACCGTTTGGGGTCACTTAGAAATCTCCTTGTTTTTAAAAGAAAAGCACATTTGTTGTCCATTAAAATAACATACAATTGATCAGAAATACAGTGTAGACATTGTTTATGTTGTAAATGAATATTGTAGCTGGAAACAGAGGCCCATTATCAGCAACCATCACTCCTGTGTTCCAATGGCATGTTGTGTTATGCAAAACAACGATGGATTCCAAACCTAGACTTTTTCAATTTAAATGATCATACAAAGTTCTTGCAACCAATAGAATGTTATATATATGGGGGATACAACCTTCCCAGCACTGAATATTTTTATTTTTTGCGAAGAGACAAAATCATTAGATCATTTGTTTTGGTTCTGTCCATTTGTAGCTTGTTTTTTTTGGTCACAGGTCCAGGTCTGGGTGAAGAATTGTAACATTTACCTGGAGCTAATTCTGCAGATAGCAGTGATCTGAAAGTCATAGTCAATCAATCAATAATATAATAATAGCAAAAAAAAGTTTTTTAAATTTACAATCTGTTGAAATTATGAGAATAGAAAGGTTGTGAAGAATTACAGCGCAATTGACACATTTATGGCAAATGGAAATCTAATATGGATTGTGTTAAAAGATAGATGGGTGTCACGTTCTGACCTTAGTGCTTTTGTTATGTCTTTGTTTTAGTATGGTCAGGGTGTGAGTTGGGTGGGTTGTCTATGTTAGTTTTTCTATGATTTGCTATTTCTGTTTGGCCTGGTACGGTTCTCAATCAGAGGCAGCTGTCAATCGTTGTCCCTGATTGAGAACCATATTTAGGGAGCCTGTTTTCTATTGTGTTTCGTGGGTGATTATTTTCTGTTGTGTGTCTGCACCAGCCAGAACTGTTTTTTGGTCGTTTCTATTAAGTATTTTTGTTATTTCCGTGTTCATTTGAATAAATATGGACACATTCCACGCTGCACCTTGATCCTCACCTTCTTCAACCAACAACGGCCGTTACAATGGGAGGTGTTGAATGGAGCTGAAGGTTCGGAATATTAACAACAAGAAAACTAATGTAAAACATTAGTTTAAATAAATAGATGGGAGAGGTTGAGATTAGAGGAAGGACGGGAGAAAATACAAACAAAATAGAACTATTATAAAATAGACTGTACCTGTAAAATGTATATAGTATGTATAAGCTGGAAGTAGAACACTAAGCGTTGTTGTTCACTAGTTTACACCAATTAGGCGAGGGGTGGGAGGGTTAGAAAGTAATAAAGGAAAATATATTTAAAAAATGTCTTCAGTATATCTATGTACAGTACCAGTCAAAGTTTGGACACAACTACTCATTCAAGGGTTTTCTTTATTTTTACATTTTTTTTACATTGTAGAATAATAGTGAAGACATTATAACCAATGAAATAACAAATATGCAATCATGTAGTAACCAAAAAAGTTTTAAACAAAGATTTTAGATTATTCAAAGTAGCCACCCTTTACCTTGACAGCTTTGAACACGCTTGGCATTCTCTCAACCAGCTTCACATGGAATGCTTTTCCAACAGTGAAGGAGTTCCAAAATATGCTGAGCACTTGTTGGGTGCTTTTCCTTCAATCTGCGGTCCAACTCTTCCCAAACAATCTCAATTGGGTTGAGATCAGATGATTGTGGAGGCCAGGTATACTGATGAAGCACTCATCACTCTTTTTTTTGGTCAAATAGCCCGTACACAGCCTGGAGGTGTGTTGGGTCATTGTCCTTTTGAAAAACAAATTATAGTCCCACTAAGTGCAAACCAGATGGGATGCTGTATCACTGCAGAATGCTGTGGTAGCTAAGCTGGTTAAGTGTGCCTTGGATTCTAAATAAATCACTGACAGTGTCACCAGCAAAGCACCATCACACCTCCATGCTTCATGGTGGGAACCACAATTGCGGAGATCATCCGTTTACCTACTCTGCATCTCACAAAGACATGGCGGGATAATGGGAGACACCTAGTGGGGGGTGGAGACAAGCACAAGACCGGTGAACCAGATCAGGGTGTGACAGTAACCCCCCTCTAGGGGTGTCACCTGGCATCGTACCCGGGCACATACCTGGTTGACCGGGGTGCTGGCAGCGGAACTCAGCGATGAAGGCTGGGTCCAGGATTTTCCTAGCTGGGACACAGAACCTCTCCTCTGCGTCATAACCCTCCCAGTCAACCAGGACCTGGAATCCTCTGCCCCGAGGTGGAACACTCAGGAGGCGCCTCACCGTGTACGCCGGATGGCCGTCGATGAGATGGGGGAGAGGAGTGGGCTTGGGAACAGGAGACAAAGGGCTGTGAGACAGAGGTTTAATCCTAGACACATGAAAAGTGGGATGTACAGTGGCTTGCGAAAATATTCACCCCCTTGGGGTGAGGTTGAAGGAATTTTCCGAATAGCTTCGAAACAGGATTGTGTAAAGGCAAATATCTGGGGAAGTGTACCAAAACATTTCTGCAGCATTGAAGCATTGAAGGTCCCCAAGTATTCATAGCGGAAGTGGATGCGTCCGAGACAGGGATAGGATCTGTGCTCTCTCAGGGCTCGGGTATGCCATCGAAGCTCCGCCCTTGCGCCGTCTTCTCGAAGAAGCACAGCCCGGCAGAGCAAAACTATGACGTGGGGGACCGGGAGTTGTTGGCTGTCGTCAAGGCCCTGAAGGCGTGGTGACAGTTGCCTGAGGGGGATAAACACCCCTTTGTCATCTGGACTGACCACCGCAATCTGGAGTACATCCGGGCGGTGAGGAGACTGAACCCTCGCCAGGCAAGGTGGGCCATGTTTTTCACCCGTTTTTTGTTTAGCCTTTCTTACAGACTAGGCTCCCAGAACGTTACGGCAGACACATTGTCCCAGCTGTATGACACAGAGGAGCGGCCCATGGATCCCACTCCCATACTCCCTGCCTCTTGTTTGGTGGTGCCGATAGTGTGGGAGCTAGATCCGGACATTGAGCGGGCGTCACGTGCAGAGCCCGCTCCCCATCAGTGTCCAGCTGGGCGTCTGTACGTTCCATCTGCTGTCCGCAACTGGCTGATTTATTGGGCCCACACGTCACCCTCCTCTGGTCATTCTGTGATCGGTTGGACGGTGTGCTGTCTTAGTGGGGAGTACTGGTGGCCCACTTTAGCTAAGGACATGAGGGTGTATGTTTCCTCCTGTTCGGTGTGCACCCAGTGCAAGGCTCCTAGACACCTGCCCAGAGGTAAGTTACAACCCTACCCGTTCCACAACGACCGTGGTCGCACCTGTCGGTGGATTTCCTAACCGATCTTCCACCTTCACAGGGTAACACCTCGATCCTGGTTGTTGTGGATCATCTTTCTGTTGTCCTGTCGTCTGTCGTCTCCTCCCATTGCCCAGTCTCCCTATGGCCCTACAAACTGCAGAGGCCCTGTTTACACACGTCTTCCGGCACTATGGGGTGCCTGAGGATATAGTGTCTGATCAGGGTCCCCAGTTCACGTCAAGGGTCTGGAAGGCGTTCATGGAACGTCTGGGGGTCTCGGTCAGCCTTACCTCAGGTTTCAGAGTAACGGGGAGGTGGAGAGAATTAACCAGGATGTGGGTAGTTTTCTGAGGTCTTATTGCCAGGACCGGCCGGGGGAGTGGGCGGCATTCGTGCCCTGGGAAGAGATGGCCCAGTACTCGCTCCGCTACTCCTCCACTAACCTTTCTCCCTTTCCGTGTGTATTGGGGTATCAGCCGGTTCTGGCTCCTTGGCATCAGAGTCAGACCATGGCTCCTGCGGTGGACGACTGGTTCTGGCGCTCGGAAGAAACATGGGACACCGCCCTTGTCCACCTTCAGAGCGCAGTGGCTAGCCCACTCCAGGAGTCTGAGGTGCGGGAGGTTCCTCCACCCCCTCTGGACATCGAGGGGGCCCCGGCGTACTCTGTTCCATACTGGAGTAGAGACGTCGGGCGAGGGGCCTTCAGTACCTCGTGGACTGGGAGGGGTATGGTCCGGAGGAGAGATGATGGGTTCCGGTGGAGGACGTGTTGGATCCTTCCAAGCTATGAGATTTTCACCGTCTTCATCCAGATCACCCTGTGCCTTTGCCCTCCGGGTCGTCTCCGAGGTCGGTGCCGACACGCGGCTCCAGGGGGTGGGTACTGTCCTTCTAGCCATCACTGATCCATTTTCCATTGGTTTTGTCTTGTCTTCCATCACACCTGGTTCAATCCCATTCATTACATGTTGTGTATTTAACCCTCTGATTCCCCTCATGTCCTTGTCGGAGATTGTTTGATTGTATGTGATGTGCATGTATTATGTTGGTGTGCGACGGGTTTTGTAGCTACTTTTGTTATTTTGTACATTTTAGTTTTTGGAGTTTTATCAGCATTTGTTAAACAACTCCTTTTTTTCCCAAGTTCATTCTCCTGCGCCTGACTTCCCTGTCACCAACACACACGATGTATTAACCACTTGTCCTGCTCCTGAAATCTACTCCTGCATTCGTCCCAGTCATCAGAAACCGAGAATTTGGGTAGGTGCAGGTCTGACATCAACGTGTGTGTAATAACAATGATAATTAAATATGGTCAAATTCAGAAAATATTTTATAACATAAACATACTGTTGACAAGTAGGTTATGGTGTAATGGAATGTTTTGCCTTGCGTGGTAGGTTTTGACACTCTTATGTAGGTGTCATAACCAGCTATATAATAACTACCGTGGTATGTTTTGTGGGTTTTGACACTCTTATGTTTGTGTACCCAACCAGCCACAAAATAACACAATATATGGCACAACAGGTCTAAATATGTGTCATGAGAGTGTTATGACCATATTATGACATTTAATGACATGGGATGACCGTGTTATGAAACTGGGTGTCAAGTTAAGTGTTATCTTTGAATCTTTATCTTTTAAATTATCTATTTGTTTTGTGAGGGCTGCGAGTAAAGGCTTTCCAAACCTGTTTTGTCTTATTCATCAATACTTTCCCAACCCTAAATAATATGCAAGATCAACATATTTTCTAATCTACTAATTGGTACAGAAATTAGACGAATAAGAGTGTATGTACATAGGCTATCTTTCATTGATCTCTAATATTCTGAACTGTTATTTCCATAAATTCTTGTTAGTCTTACGAGAAATGTGCCAAAAACCCATAGAGATAGATAGAGGACTCTTTGTATCTGTGCCATTATAGCAGCTTTGACAGCATGGGCAGCGCCATTGAGGCTCCATTTGAAGTAATTAATTTTCTTCTTCACGATTGGCTAATCCCTCCTGATGACCCAGTTGAACATGATCAGCCAATGAAGTTGGACGTCTCACCCAGTTGACTATATTAAAATGGTGGAAGCGCTCAATGACGCTGACTTTACTAAAATGGCCTTTTGCCTACTAGAGGCCTCTATCATTCTCTATATGAAAACCCTATTGAATAAAAACTCCATAAGATAATCTGTTGGCTAGCAAGTGGGAGGGTTTTCAGCAGTTGAATTACATTTATTCAGCATGCGCAAGGGAACCACACCTGCTAAGCCCATTATGCATAAGGTAAGTCTGAATACCAACTACTGACAAGTGGACAGGATAAGGGGAAAACCCTTGGTAGGTTTGATGAACAAAACGAACTGGCAACAGACAAAAGGAGAACACAGGTATAAATACACAGGGGATAATGGGGAAGATGAGTGACACCTGGAGGGGGGTGGAGACAAGCACAGAGACAGGTGAAACAGATCAGGGTGTGACAGGTAGGAAATGCATGGGTAGAAAAGGTGTACATTTTCTAGTCTGAATCTGGCCCTATGCATGGGATTAGCATTTTATTATTCTCCCAAATCAATTCTCCCTGTAATGAAGTTATTGTAGATATTCTGTGGCAAATCGTAATAGCTCCCCCTCCGGGTCTCCAGTGCTCCCTGCTAAATCCATCGCTCATTAAAAAATGATTTGCATCATTAGCATTTTTATCTTGTTATCTCAATGGCCATTCTATAAGAAAGAATAAGTGAGAGGGGATGGACCCCTTTTTTCTTGGGGCACAAAAGAAAGTTTGGAGAGTCAAAGTTGTGGTGACATAAAATGTGGCTGAGTGTGTTGATTATGCTATCATAGTGGACATTTTATGAGGATGATGCTATACTGAGAGTCGACAAATAAAAACAATTCCCCTCACTTGGGTAGCTGGTGATTTTGAAGGGCCATGAGAATGAAATTTAGTTATTCTATTGAATCCTGTGAAGATTACCACTTTACCCACTTGGATCACATCATTTCCTCTACATAGTCTGGACTGAATCTCTATAAATAATGGTACATGTAGGTTGAGGAAATGTTGTGTACTCAATCGTGTTTGACACATTTTATTTGAACAAACTTGTGATTGCGATCTTTGGATTTTCATTCTGTACTCCATAATATTTGCATTTCCTCATGTGTTGAGAAGATACTTATTTTCTTCATGTACCAGGAGCAACCGGGTGGCTCTTTACCCAGGGGCGGAGTTAGTCATTTGGCGGTACGAGGCAGAGGTCAGTCTTTTTTAATGGGATTAATACTAAAGTCATGTAATTTAACTGTAATTTAACTGTAAAAATGTATTACCTTTTAATGTACCATGAATATAACCAGTCATGTTTTCATCTGATTCTCAAACAAATCATTTCAGAAAGTAGGTTACCTTTGCACGTTCATCCAAAATATTCCAGCATCCGAACAGTGCACTCTGCACCTGCCAACTTTTCTTTAATTCGCAAGTGGCTTAAACTATCTCACCGGAGAAAGCATCTGAGCAAGCAAAACAGGGAAAACCAGCCACGTCGAGGACACAAACGTCTTGCAAGCTAAACATCTTCTTCGGCCACTTTGAGGATAACACAGTGCCACTGACGCTGGCCACTCCCGAGGACTGTGAGCTCTTGTTCTCCGTGGCTGACGTGAGTAAGACATTTTAGTTTACTAACCCTCGCAAGGCTGCCGGCCCAGACGACATCCCTAGCCGGGTCCTCAGAGCACACGCAGACCAGCTGGCTAGAGTGGTTACGGACATATTCAATCTCTCCCTATCCCAATCTGCTGTCCCCACTTGCTTCAAGATGTCCACCATTGTTCCTGTCCCCGAGAAAACGAAGGTAACTGAACTAAATGACTATCGCCCCTTAGCACTTACCCCAATAAATCCACGGATGATACAATCACCATCGCACTGCACACTACTCTACCCCATCTGGACAAAAGGAATACCTATCTAAGAATGCTGTTCATTGACTACCGCTCAGCCTTCAACACCATAGTATGCTCCGAGCTCATCATTAAGATCGGGGCCCTGGGTCTGAAACCTGCCCTGTGCAACTTGGTGCTGGACTTTCTGACTGGCCTCCTCAGGTAGTGAAGGTAGGAAACAACACCATGACTACGCTTATCCTCAACACAGAGGCCCCATAAGGGTGTGTGCTCAGCCCCCTCCTGTAGTCCCTGTTCACCCATGACTGCGTGGCCACGCACGCCTCCAACTCATTCATCAAGTTCACAGACAACACAGTGGTCGGCGTGATTAGCACACTGCCTGCCCTCCAGGACATCTACAGAACTATGTGTCACAGGAAGACCAAGAAGATCATCATGGACATCAGTCACCCGAGCCACGGCCTGTTCATCCCATTATCATCCGGAAGGCTTGGTCAGTACAGGTGCATCAAAGCTGGAACCAAGAGACTGAAAAACAGCTTTTATCTCAAGGCCATCAGACTGTTAAATAGCCATCACTAGCCGGCCTCCACCCAATATCCTGGGTGGAAGCCAGCTGTGGGTGGATTGAGATACAGCCCGCCGATAAAAAGATACTGTATCTCTGGCTTAAATAGATTTTGATGGGGATTTTTGTTTTACTCTTATGCCTCAAGTGGAGCATGAGGGGGCCTAAAGTATAGATATTATTGTAATTTTATTGTAATTTTTATGCCCAGCTCATGATGCCCCTTGATGATTTGAGGCCTGGGGCAATTGCGTCTTCTGCCTAAGTGCCCCAGTGTCTTGATCCATCTTTACCCCTAATAACAGTGCGTTTACCCCTAATAACAGTGCGTTTACCCCTAATAACAGTGCGTTTACCCCTAATAACAGTGCGTTTACCCCTAATAACAGTGCGTTTACCCCTAATAACAGTGCGTTTACCCCTAATAACAGTGCGTTGCCTTTAAAATAGCATTTTAAACACAAAATGATACCTCGAAAATAGATAATGCTTGGTATAGTCACACCACATTTCTCCCTCAGGGAATCCCACTCCCCACCAGCAACCCGAACAGGTTCTCCTGTTGCGTCCTGCACAGTTGGATGGTTTGTTTAACATATGACAAATACATCCGCCCCGGCTTCTTCCTGATACCGTTTATAAACTTCCTGTTGAACTGTCAATTAATTCACTGTGAGGTTGTTGCCGAGTGTTGCTGTTGCCAGGGGCGATTTCGACAGCACTGCATCCGCTTGCTATATGAGTTGGTTTTCAGCCTTATTGGTATTCTGAGCAGTGGAGAGAAATAGAGGTAAGGGGGAGCTTTATTTGTTACATATGTCATGCCATTTTCCCCCTGGCCTAGGCCTGATGTGCATTATAACCTCATCCCATGGAACTACCCCCCCACTCCTCCACCACACACACACACAGACACACCCCCTGCTCCCCCAATCATACCCCCGAACCTCGTACGCCTTGGGGCGGTGCGACCCTTCGGTTAAACGAGATTGGAAAAGCGGGAAGAAATTAAAATTATGTAGTGTCCAACACTAGGGTATTACGCCTGGGATCCCCCAGTATTGTAATTGTTAGGTGAGGAGGTTCAATACATCAAATTAGGGTTGGATGATGATATACTGGGAGACCACCACCATTCATTTATACTGGGAATTCTGACTGGGGTGTGTTAAGGTGATCATGTGACCTTTCAGGTAGCCCCCCATCTGATATACAGAATCAACTCCACTCAACAAGAGATGCAATGGCTCAGTGGGTTAGTTAGAACATGATGACGGTAACACTAGGGTTGTGAGGTTGAATCCTGCATGGGTTTTGGGGATATGATGGGGTAAGACTGTTGTATTACGACATTTATATTATTCTTCAACAATCAATGGCTATATCATTCATTGAAATTACAATGGAACAAGGGTTGTGTTAATTATCTAATTGTTTACCTATCCCCTTTATTTACTATATTTACATTTGTTTTGACATAGTTAACCTTTATTTAACTGGGCAAGTCAGTTAAGAACAAATTCTTATCTACAATGACAGCCTACCCCAACTAAACCTGGACGGCACTGGGCCAATTGTGTGCCGCCCTATGGGACTCCCAATCACGGCCGGATGTGATACAGCCTGGATTTGTACTATAACTGACCAAAATATTTGATTTGTTTTACAAATGACATCTTACTAGTGGAACAAGGTTAAATGCCTTGCTGTCCCCGGGATCTCGCTGTTTCCTGTCTAACTTTAAAGCAGCATCTGCTCAGCATTCATACATGGTAACAACTGGATGTCTGCCCTCAGATCAATTGGCAGAACAAAGTGCAACATGGGGTTGGTGGCTTTTACTGTTGATTGGGGTATATTTTGAGATGAGTGCCTCGTTCACACAATGCCTCGTTCACACAGCCAACATCATCAGCGGGTCGATAGGAGCTAGACACCTAAACCTAACCGACCACCTTGTGATGCACGAAGCAGAACTGGGTGATATTGCTTGAAGCTAAGATTTTAAAATAATAAAAGTCTTTGAGTTTGGTTTAACTCAATTCATGAGAGTTGTTTTGTACAACTGTCTCATCTCTTTAGTGCACAATCTACAATCCTCAGTGTGTTTTTCCAGCCAAACAGTTTAGTACAAACGAGGCTTTATTACAACTTGGTTTGTATGAAGCTGACATATGGAGCTGGGGAAATGTTAGTACCACTCTCAATACAGATAAAGTGGCTACGAGGGTAGTTGATATCGGCGAGGGGGCTACATGGAATTATTGTAAGGGTTTTCCTCCTCTTCGTCTGAAGAGGAGAGGCGAGAAGGATCTGAGGACCAATGCGCAGCGTAGTAAGTGTCCATGGTTTTTTAATAAGAGAAAACTCAACATGAACACACTACAAAACAAATCAGGCCAAACATAGAAATAGACAAACTAGACACACAACATAGAATTCCCACCCAGCTCACGTCCTGACCAACACAGAAACAAGGAAAACACACAAGAACTATGGTCAGAACGTGACAATTATATTGAATTATTCTTATATAACCACACTATACCACAATAAACAATGTTTAAATGCCAATAATCCAAGATTATTGAGTGCCTTTGAAATCTGTAGCCTATCTCTGCAGTGCCGTATCAGCAGAATGGAGAGTCCCCTCTATAGCTAGGTCATTTTGGTAATGAATATATGCTACAAGGTGAATTGTAATAGGTGAATTGCCCTATGTGAATGCAGTCGTACACACAGCTGTCTTTCCAAAATAATGCAAACTAAATGCTGAAAGTAGCGCCTAGCTGTAATGTCTGCTTCCAACTCACACCCTTAAACACAGAGCCCCTGAAAGCAGCTCACTTTCCAGCTCACACTCTCAAACACGTACATCCTCTGAACGGAGCTTACTCTCCAGATCACAATCACCTGTTCACACACCTGTATGTCATTATCACACACTATTTAGTTCAGTTCTTTACACCCCATCACTGTGAGGTATTGTATTTGTGATACGTCTTTCGGAGCACTTTTTTCTCCCGCCTTTTACCTATTCCCTGCCTGTACTTTAGCCTATCGGATTTCCTGTTATCTATCTATTGCCTGATCTCCCAGACAACTTTACTACCCTTTCCCCTGCCTGTGCTGTTGCCCTTTTGGACCCCCTGTGTATGACCTTCTGCCTGCCCCTGGACCCAGCTACCTGCCTCCTCCTGTGGTCCTTTGCAATAAACACCTGCTGCTTCCTGCGCTTGAAACCAGCTCTGTCTCCCCTCGTGTTCATTACACTAGCTATTAATGCATGCAAACAAAAATACTGAATAGCAGTTTGGCTTAGAATACCATCACAACTGCTTATGCGAACAGAACAAAATGCCAGTACCAAGTAGTAGGACTACTAAGCTAAATATAAGATTGTAAAAAGGCATGCCGAAATCTTTATTTAGGCTAATTACATTAACAGTAAATAAACACAGAAAACAAAAGGCGAATGGAGATCCAAATAACCAAAACAGCCTACAGTGAGATGCAGCAATGCACAGCTTCCTTGCCAAATAAATAGGCCTATACAGGCCTGCTTTAAACATGTGAAATCATGCTGCTCGCCCATGAGTTCAGCAACACATTGCGATATGGCACAATACAATTCTGTGATTCAAATTTTACCAACATAATTTATTAAGCAATGCCAGCCTTCCATAAACAGGTTTCCAATACATACAGTTCAATTTACAAGAAAAATAATCAATAGGCTACCAAGAAAACAATCATGTATGAAGGTAAGACCCAGATGCAGACAACGTCAAATTAACAATGGTTTAATAATCCAACAGGGGCAGGCAATAGACAGGACAATGCAGGCAGGGGTCAGTAAACCAGAGGTTGAGCAATGGTACCGGTCGGCAGGCAGAGTGGTCAGGCAAACGGGCTCAGAGTCAGGACAGGCAAGTATCAAAATCTTGCTTTAGTGTATAGGGGGGCAGTCCATGGTGAGATTATGTGCTATTAAACTTGTCACTTCTTGGTCAAAATATATATTTTTAAACTTTTATGTTTATTGTGGTATAGCTTGATATAAGCAGAATTCAATATAATTCCAATGCAAGAAACCAAATTCCTCTCCTGGGTATAGATCAGAGAAGGCTGCTGAGGGGAGGACAGCTCATAATGATGGATGGAGAAAATGGAATGGCGCTACACAAAACACAGAAATAAAATATAAAACATCCCTTACCTTTGACGAGCTTCTTTTGTTGGCACTCCAATATGTCCCATAAACATCATAAACATCACAATTGGTCTTTTTGTTCGAATAATTCCGTCCATATATATCCAAAATGTCAATTTATTTGGCGCGTATGATCGTAAGTTCTGTTATACTCACAGACATGATTCAAACAGTTTTAGAAACTTCAGTGTTTTCTATCCAAATCTACTAATAATATGCATGTCTTATATTCCTGGCATGAGTAGCAGGAAGTTGAAATTGGGCGCGCTATTTATCAAAAAGTGAAAATGCTACCCCCTATACCTTAAAAAGTTAACAAAAACAGTCTGGTTGAGGAGGTTCAATTGGGTGATGGAGTCATGGCGTTCATAAGTCATAGTGGCGGACGCGAACGGTGTGTTGACCAACCATCGGTTCCCTACCACCTCCACTCGTGTGGTGGTGGCCCCATCCCTGGCTGTTAGTTTGGCTCTACAGCGTTCTTCGCTGGTGATAGCTATAATACCACAAAGACACTCAGTGTTATCCCTGACAAACAGTTTGCTAGGACAGAGGTAGTGAACATCTTTGGTTAGAGTACACATTAACAGGTTAGGGGTGAGATAGACATCTGGGTTGTTTTCCTGGTAAGCTACAACTGGGGGCGTGGCAATCTTTACGTGGTTACTGTCGCGCCAAAATCCTACATTGAGAACTGTTTTCAATTAGCAGATATTCTCCAGTTCAACAACCGGCAGCGTCAGTAGAAATCCCACTTCATTACGACCAACATCAACGTGTATTTGGATGGCCGACCCCAGACTCAAGGCCAAATGTGACTGTAATGGCCTTATCGTGGTTGAAGTAGCTGAGGTCAATATGTTGTGCACCATTGAGAGGGGCACTAGATATGAGGGGATTCTATTCATGGCCAAGTGGTCCATAGAAGAGCTAACTTCAAGGAGAAAATCCTCCAGTAACAATCGAACCAATTGGACATGGGCAAAGTCATGGTTCATGACCTCTGCTAGCTTTCCTACAGACAGGAGATTTTGTTCAGGAGAGTAGCGTATGTGTTGACCACCAGCATAGTCCTGGAGAGACTTTCCCACATCCTGCAACCTGAGGGCCTGAGCCTTCATCTGCTGCTGGATAAGTGGCATCTCTTCAGTAATCTCCCTAACATTCCTCTTGACTGTGGCTAGACTGACTGCGTTGACGGCAGTGGTACCTAGGGCAAATAGTGACCCTATGGCTGCCCCTATCGATAGTAGCGCCCCGATAAATCGTTTCTCTCGCCTGGGCTCTACTAGTTCTGAATGGGTTACTGTGAACTTTTGGAGTTTGGCCAACATATGGGCAGTGTGTAGTTGGGCGTGCTTAATTGCCTGGCTGGTCCAGTCGGCCCTGGCCCAACTCAAATGCGCCGCAGGTGGAATGTGTTAGCGGTACACATTCTCTGCATCTAGGCGGACATAGACCCTCTGCGTGTGTACTCTGCAGTTAGTTATGAGGAGTCCTGGGTCGGCGCGGAGAACGATTCCCGTAGGGGGTCTGTTCGTGATAACGTCTGCTGGGTTGGTTTTGACCAGGGCGCAGAGTGTCTGGATCAGCCAAAGGAACTCCATCCTACAGAAACGCATAATCAGAGATTGTTTCGATTATTTAAGTTATTCGTTTTCTGGTTTTCTTATTTTGAAACAGTACAGCGCAGGACGATATCAATAGTGTCAACAGATGTATATCTGGTAGCTGGGAAGCAAATAAGAGATGTTAGGTGCAACGTACTGATCTCCTGGAAGGGATCAGCTGAGGGTACTTAAGAATTTTCATAGTACCTCTGATGTTGCTAGGTGTTTATTTATTTGATGCTGGCTAGCACCCCTTCTATTCCCATGGGGGGAGTGTACAACTTGATTTGGTTCCTGTGGACCCACTTTAATGTGGCGTTTTGTCGACCTTTGCTGATTCTGATCTGGTAAGCTACAGGTGATAGCTTCACCACAATCTCGTGTGGCCCCGTCCAGTGGGGCAGGAACTTTGTTGCGACGCCCGCAGGTTTGGTGTATATGTAGTACCACACCTTATCCCCGACCTCGAACACCTGGTGTGAGGCCTTTTTGTCGTAATAGGTCTTGTCACCTATTGCACTTCTTTCCAGTTGTCCTTGAGCATACACAAAGGTAGTCTGGAGATGGTTCCACATGTCGGTCACGTATTGATGAGCCGTGTACGCAGTGGCTGCGCCGACATCTCCCGGTTGGTACAGGAGATGCAGTGGAAGCGTCAATTGCTGGCCCGTCATCATCTCGAAGGGTGTTATTCCTGTAGACCTGTTGCGTTTTGCTCTGATCGCCATCAGTACCAATGGGAGTTTGAGGTCCCAATCTTTGTGGTTTGCTTCCACATACTTCCTCAAGATTCTGACGATTGTTTGGTTGCTCCTTTCTACCCTGCCCGAGCTCCTAGGGTGGTATGCGATGTGGAGTTTACCTTTGACTCCCAGAAGTCTCCACAGTTCGGTCATTACAGCTGCCGAAAAGTGGGTTCCTCTGTCGCTGTCCACGGTTTCTCCTGGCAGGCCGGAACGACTGAAAACGTGGTTTAGAAAAAGAATGGCCATGGTTTCCGCTGTGTCATTGGTCGCCAGCAGGCACTCCACCCACTTTGTGAATGCGCAAGTCACTGTGTGGAGATACTTGTTGCTTCTGGCTGACCTGGCAACTGGGCCGACCCAGTCGATCTGGATCGAGCTCCAGGGGTAGGACACACCCTTGCGTTGCAGGGGTGGTCTGTGATGTAGTTGGAGGGTTGAAACTGACAGCAAACTAGACACCCCTCACGTATTGGGCCACATCTTGTTCCATGTGAGGCCAGTAGGCCACCTGTCACAATGTTTTACATGTAGCCTTGACCCCTCCCTATGGCCTCCACATGGCTCGTCGTGGGCATGGGCTATCATTATCCCCCTCTTTGTTTTAGGAACCACCCACCTTCGAGCGGTGTCGGTTTCTGAAACATACACCAGTAGGTCATCTACAAGTGTGAGGTGCTGTTTAGTTAAGTACAGCGAACGCAAGTCGTGTGAACCTGCCAAAGCCAGTTCGGACACTGGGTGGTTGACAGGATCCGACAGGAACGACATCAAAGTGGCGAGGGACTCATCTTGGTGTTGCATTGCTACCAGATCACTATTCAGGAATGAATGCGTTAGCAACACATTATGTTCATGCGAAAACGTTTTCTGTGGTGCTACATGGCTACGCATTACCGCAGACACCATAGCTTCCTCAGTGTTTTTTGCGTCTCGAGCATCAAACACCCAAGGGGTGCCTTGAATTGCACCGGATTTTGCCATGCTGTCGGCATGGTCGTTGCCAAGTTTGTCACGACCAGGTGATTTGGAGTGTCCCTTGACTTTCTTCCAATACACCTGTATGTCGTGTTTGGTGATGAGGTCATCACAAGCTAGGATGAGCTTTTTGTTTTTCACCTCTACCACTTGAAGTAGTCATGTGCTTTTGTTTCCAAAACGGCAAGTGGCATAAGAAGGTGAGTCTCGTGTAGTTTGAGTCGGTGCAGATTGCCAGTTCTGACATTTCGTGTTTCACCGCCGTTTGCAGGGTGATCAGCACGCCAGCCATTTCTGCAAACTGGTTGGTCTTGTTTTCAAGCTGAAATTGAAGTGGTTTGCACGGAATGTCGTTGTGCCATACCAATCCCACCCCAGCTTGCAAGTGGTCTAGATGGCGGTAAGAACAGCCATCTACAAATGCCATCAGCATTTCAAGACACACGTTCTCTTCAAAGTAGTGATGGTTCGAAGGCAATGGTGGAGCGATGTCACGCGGGAGTGGTGCAAAGTCGGTTTCATCGTCACCACAGCGTTGACACACTGCCAAAGCACTGCCCAAAGGCAGGTTTTTCGCTTTTGCGTAGTTGATTACTACATCATGGCTCTGCAGCGTCATAAGCCAAGCCGCTACCCTACTGTTGTGTACAGCACCCTCACGGATTCGTTGGCTTTTCAGAAACGTCACAGGTTGGTGACATGTTTCTATGATCACCTTTTGTCCGCCGACATAACTGGTGAAGTGTTTGATTGCCCAGACTGTTGACAGCAGCGCTTTTTTGCAGTCTGAGTATTTGTGTTCAGCTACCACACGTTTGTCTTGGTCGTATTTTTGGTACAACCCAGCGCTAAGTCGCTGCTCTGAGAAACCGACTTCCAAAAAGAATGTCTTGTCTTTATTGGGGTATACCAGGCAGGGTGCCTTGCAAACCTGTTTTTTCAAGGAAGCCACAGCTTCGTTGTGAGTGACATCCCAGACGAATGGGGTGTCTTTCTGAAGAAGACGAGTCAACGGTTTTGACAGGTCGTCGTAGTTTTCAATGAATTGACGGGAGTAATTACATACTCCCAAGAAGTTCGTAGGTGTTTTGATGTTGCGTACTGCTTGGATTCGTTTGGACTGTGGCAGGATGCCCTCGGCACCCACCAAAAGCCCAACGTAGTTTACCTTGGTCCCTGCAGTCCCGAGTTGGGTGATGTGACCAAGTCTCACTTCTCATGAGAACGTCGTCCACGTAGATTATCGTCCCCCTAGAGGCTGCGTCTGGCATTGCCTTGTGCAGGAAGATGTTGAACTCTGAAGGAGAGTTCGCATACCCGAATGGGCAACGATTGAACGTGAAGTGCTTGTTCGAGAAAGAGAAAGCCAACTTGTGTTGGTCACGAGGGTCGACTGTCATGGTCCAAAAACAATTAGCCACGTCGACGGTGGAGAAGTACTTGGCGTTTGCCACCTTTGGCAACTCTTGGTCTAGTTATGTCATTGGCCAACGAGACAACGGAACCAGTTTGTTGAGTTCTCTATACGCCATTTACCCGTTGGTTTTAGAACAGGCCACACGGGAGCGCTGTACGTACTGTTACATTCCCTGATTATCCGTTCAGCTAATAAGGAATCGATAATCTCTTGTACCGCTGCGTATGCTGCGAGCGGGATTTTGTATTGTCTAATAAATGTAGGAGTTGCTCCACATGGATACCCGTAACCCCTCAATCCAGTGAGGCTGTTGACCAGATCTCACTGTGTTTGTTAAACAATTCTCTCAACTGATGGCGTTCAGATTCATTGACAAGAGCATCAGCCTCCGACAGTAGTTGTATTACCTGTGCATGGAAACCAGGATATGGTTCGGTGACATTGTACAGGTCTTCATCGGGTGGTGATGGCATGTCACCTTTGGGAGAGTCATCGGTTGTTCTGCGAGTCGCAGAACCACTGAATTCTATTTTCAAAACCATGGCAAGTTTAGCATAATCATTTTGCACGTGTTGCTCTTGTAGACGGATGAACCTTGTCACTTGTCTGTTGGACGTTCGCTTCAAAAGGTAGAGCCTGTCTGCATTTGTAGCATTTGGGTAGCCATCCAAGGCATCCTCTATGTCTGCTAAGAATGTCTCAGTGTCGTTTGGCTTTCCCGGAATGGGGTCAAGTTGGCGATTTTGTCAAGGCGATCCCCGCCAAGCGCGCGGGGAGCATCTGCACTCTCCCGCGGGGATTTGTGGGCCGAAAGGCCAAGAGGAAAAGTCAAACTGGGGTTGTGTTGACGAGGAGGCCCCAATTCACTGTGGGCCAAATGGGCAAGAGAAAGAGGCTGAAATCTCAGGTCATCTACATTCCCTCAGTCTCTGAGCTCCGGATGTGAGCTAGGTTGCTTGGTTTGGTTGTCCCGCGATAGCGCGTGACTGTTCTGGAGTTCCTCCAGATGATACCTAAGGGTGGTGTTCTGCTGCATCGCAGAGTCCACCTGGTAGTTGAGGGTGTTTATTTTAGACACGTAGGTGTCGCCCTTGCTCTGCTCGGCCTCATACTTATCTGTCATGGTTTGCAGTGAGAGGTCTCGCGTGTGGAGTGAGAGATGCAGTGATGTGATGTCCTCGTTTTGTTTAGAGGTCACCTTTTCCAACTTTCTCACCTGGTCTTTCTCATCCTTCATTAAATCAGCGACTTCAATGAGTTCTGCTGTTTTGTCCTCCAACTTGGTCATTGTGTTCATTAACTGATCGTCTTTGGTCTGCAGCTTTTGGAATAGAGCATTATTGCTTTGAGTGGTTTCATTCACAACCGTTTGCAGGGCATCAAGTTGCTCACCCAGGTTTCTAGCTAGCTCGTTAGATTCATCTAGCTTTGCGTGGACTTCATCGTATTTAGTTTTGGCTAAAACGAGTTGTTCCTTTAGAATACGGACTTGGTCAAGAGTTTGTTCGCGTTCTTTGATATAAGTGTTAGACAGATCTTCCAATTTATCTGTCCTCACACACAGTTCCTCGGCTAGCAGTAGCTTATCCTTTTCGGCTTTCGATGCCAGCTCCCTGGTTCTCCCCATCTGTGCCCTGAACTCCCCAGATTCCTGCTCGTGCCTCTGCTGGGCACTGAGGTACTGGTGCACTGTCCATCTCTGCTGGTGGGCATAGTTGAGGGCTAAACTGGAGAGAACCTTTACCAGGACTCCGCCTGATGGTCTATTTTGAAGAGCATCTGTCGCAATGTCTGCATTTTTTCTCGCTTATGGCATCGAAATCTAACATTACCAGCCCCTTGGTATAGGTAGGGTTTGCATCGTTGCTGAGGTCAGCGACCAATCTTTCCATGTGTGAAGGTCCACTGATTGGAGGGGAAATGGGTGGAAATCCATTTGATGGATTTCTCATTGTTGGGGTGGCAGGGTAGCCTAGTAGTTAGAGCGTTGGACTAGTAACTGGAAGGTTGCAAGTTCAAATCCCCGAGCTGACAAGGTACAAATCTGTCGTTCTGCCCCTGAACAGGCAGTTAACCCACTGTTCCTAGGCTGTCATTGAAAATAAGAATTTGTTCTTAACTGACTTGCCTAGTTAAATAAAAAAAAATGTTATTTACAGTTATTCCAATTAACGTAATGTTTGGGTTTTTGAGTTGGAGGCTGCAAACACGATTTAACTCAGTTTGTAAACATCAATGAATCATCAAGACTGGGTCAGTAATGTGAGTTGGTTATTGAACTTGCCAAACAGATTTAATTGATTAAATCGATTTTAATGATAAATCTAACCTGTATAGGCTATTTGGGAATTTTAACTTTAATTCACCTGAAAGAGTTGCTATCTCTAAGTTAACATTGAAAAGTTTAACTATGTCTCATTGGTTAGAACACATTAGTTTGCGTATTATTCCAATAATCAACCTGGATAGGTGGTGTAGCAATTTAATGTATGTATTAAATTGAATGAGCCAATGATATCCAATCAGTTGGGACTGGTTAAATATCGTACAGCATCACCTGAATTATTGGTGAATCTTCACCACCGGGGGTTACTGTTAACACAAGCTAAAATTGACCAGGTACCAGTGAAAGTAGAATTTCACAATGCTGTAAAAATGTCTCCCTAATCACAATTAAGCTGGTAAAACCGATTTAATTTATTAATCCATTTGCATGATTAGTCAACCCTGTATAGGCTACAGGGATTAGCTTTAATTAACCTGAAATAGTTGCTATCTCTAACTTAATTTATCTCTAAATTAATGTGGAACAGTGTCTCATTGGTTAGAACACATTAATTTGCGTATTATTCCAATAATCAACCTGGAAAGGAAGTGTAGCGATTTAATATACTGGATGTATAAAATTGAAAGACAATATTATCCAATCAGTTGAGACTGGTTTGATATCCTAAAGCGTAACCTGAATTATTTCAAGAAAAATGACTGGCGATTCGTTGCCAGAGGTTACTGATAGCACAGGCTGAGATCTCGCAGGATTCTCGCCTGTCACGAGAATTCACAATGAACAAAGGAGAAAACAAAAATGGCTGCTGTCCTTTGTTAGCTTAGCATCTGTCGCAATGCTTAGCTTTCCTTGTGCGGGGTTTCACAAGGAAAGTTCCCTCCAACAAGGGATCGGGTTTACTTGGTGACATCTCACATTCAACCCTTAACTCTTCGCATTACCTAACGCGAGAGGTGGAGAGATCTTCGCTTCGGTCAAACGAATATATCTACTCCAATTTCCTTGATGGCTGGCCCATATGTCCTCTGCTCTAGGAATGGCTTATGACCGAGTCAGGTCGTTCCTGGAAGAGATAACAGAAGACAGAAATAACACTAAATTGGGCCCAACTAGTATTATTCTAAGAATGCCTGCATCGGCCGGTACTTATGCCCTGGCTCGTAGCATTCAGTAGACCTCCCCCCTACCCACGGGCTTTCCTCAGAAATACTACAGGGGTTTCTTTCCAGACCAGTATCTGGGTTGAACATCGCACACACACACACGCTTCTCTTCCGCACCAATCCTGCCTATAGCTATACATGGTATATATCTTGTTACACAATTGGTATGGAATTAACCCAACAGTGCGGCCTATTCCTATATTAGATTCCTCAACACGGGGGCGCCAATATGTCGTGACGTTGTATTAGTTGCTCATCGAATTATTATACGTTTCTAATTACGTGATTAACTGAATCAAGCAATTATTAACTCATTAACCTGGGGCACCATGGGAAAAATAGTTTTTTTGTTTCTATTTCCCAAATTAACTCAAAGAATATCAGAATATTGATTTTACAACAGCTGCTAATTAACCAGTTGCCTCTATCAGTCTCATAATCTGATCGTTGTATATAGCCCTTGAATCTACACGGACCCAGGTCCCACTAATGAATTCGTACCACACCAATCTTAATTGAATATTTCTTTACTAAAAAGCTAAAATGATGATAAAATATACACATAGACAAAACACATTATAGGCTATTGATTAGAACTTAGTATAACGGGCCAACACACAATGGCGTGTCTTACACACAATGGGAATTTCAGAAGAGAGAAAAAAGTACACAAGAGAAATATACATTTGGGTGAATTTGTCAGCTATGCTATTCTAACCCTAGCCTTGCCTCAAACTGCCACTCTCATGGGTCAGAATATACACTGCTCAAAAAAATAAAGGGAACACTAAAATAACACATCTTTCACGACTTCTACCGAAGTCGTTGCCTCTCCTTGTTCGGGCGGGGCTCGGCGGTCGACGTCACCGGTCTTCTAGCCATCATTGATCCATTTTTCATTTTCCATTGGTTTTGTCTTGTCTTCCCACACACCTGTTTTCAATCCCATTAATTACCTGTTGTGTATTTAACGCTCTGTTTCCCCTCATGTCTTTGTCAGAGATTGTTTTATTGTCAGTGTAGTTTAATGTTGTACAGGTGCGCGACGGGTCCTCGTACCCTTGTTTGTTTATGTCTGTACATTTTAGTGTTACGTGGATATTTATTAAAAGACTCCATTTACACTCCATTTTGACTCTCCTGCGTCTCACTTCCCTGCCACCTATACACACGACGCTGACAACATCCTAGATCTGAATGAATGAAATATTCTTATTAAATACTTTTTTCTTTACATAGTTGAATGTGCTGACAACAATATCACACAAAAAATATCAATGGAAATCAAATTGATCAACCCATGGAGGTCTGGATTTGGAGTCACACTCAAAATTAAAGTGGAAAACCACACTACAGGCTGTTCCAACTTTGATGTAATGTCCTTAAAACAAGTCAAAATGAGGCTCAGTAGTGTGTGTGGCCTCCACGTGCCTGTATGACCTGCACATTTGTGGCCTGCTGGAGGTCATTTTGCAGGGCTCTGGCAGTGCTCCTCCTACTCCTCCTTGCAAGGAGGCGGAGGTAGCGGTCCTGCTGCTGGGTTGTTGCCCTCCTACGGCCTCCTCCACGTCTCCTGATGTACTGGCCTGTCTCCTGGTAGCGCCTCCATGCTCTGGACACTACGCTGACAGACACAGCAAACCTTCTTACCACAGCTCGCATTGATGGTCCATCCTGGATGAGCTGCACTACCTGAGCCACTTGTGTGGGTTGTAGACTCTGTCTCATGCTACCACTAGAGTGAAAGCACCGCCAGCATTCAAAAGTGACCAAAACATCAGCCAGGAAGCATAGGAACTGAGAAGTTGTCTGTGGTTATCACCTGCAGAACCACTCCTATATTGGGGGTGTCTTGCTAATTGCCTATAATTTCCACCTGTTGTCTATTCCATTTGCACAACAGTATGTGAAATTGATTGTCAGTCAGTGTTGCTTCCTAAGTGGACAGTTTGATTTCACAGAAGTGTGATTGACTTGGAGTTACGTTGTGTTGTTTAAGTGTTCCCTTTATTTTTTTGAGCCGTGTATAATGATGTAATTACGTGGGAGGTGATCTCCGGGGATTCTCTGGTGGACAGTTCCGTTGTTCGATGACGCACTTCTCCTGCGCAACTCGTTGCTCGTCCTCCCGGTGTCCGTGTCCTTTGTGGCTTAGGAGTCTGTTCCCTCACCCCTTTCTCTGGAAGGGGTCTTCTGAGGACAGACAGCTCTGTAGCTCAGAGCTCACAGCATAGGAATGAAACCCTTTAGATACCACGATTCGATGGGAGATGGAGGCTAGGTGGATCGACTTGAATTCACCCGCTTAGACACAGCTACTCATCCGTAGCTTGGGTAGAAAAGGATTTCTTTGTCCTTATTAAACTTGCGTTGACTTTTCAGACCCTGCTGCAGCTGGGGTCACGTAGTCTTGTCGTAAATTCTATACTCACAGGTTTTTCTTACTGTCCAATTCACAAAGTACATCCTATGTGTGCTTGACTTTGTGTTATGATGACATTTTTATAATTTTATGGGCTATGACACTCACAGCCATGATAAAAATGTCATCATAACACATGGGCTCTAATGTATTATTGCTTATACATACCATGGCTGTTAGCCAATCAGCTTTCAGGGATCAAACCACCGAGTTATTAATACAAAATATACTACAGAATAATGACATGTTTGTAGGTACTGTTGACAACAGAGTTCACAGTTGTGTTTCCTAATCCCTGCTTTGCGTGATGGCCATTGAAGTAGAACAAGGACGTCAAGCCATTGGTAAAAAGCTTGAAAGTCAAGCACACATAGATGTACTTTGTGAATTGGACAGTACAAATGCTGACTAAATCTTCAATGTACATTAAATGTCAAAATACATTTTAATTTCACCATCAGATTCTGTGCCTCCACACTTTGGAGCTGCTTCTCTACATGCTCAAAGTCTTGCTCCGTCTCCATCCTCTTGAGATGGAACTCAGAGTCTTGGGGCTCTGCTTTCCGAACACGTTCACCTCCTCTGATATCTCCACCAATTTAGTTCTGAAATTCCGAAAGGAGAAAATATGGGGTTGTCACACGCAAGAGGATTCTGACAGACAAGGTTGTGATTGCAAATAAAAGTGAAATTTTACATGCAATAGTATATATTGTTCAACTTTTCTATAATATTCTATATTCTAATGGATTCAGTGTTTAACCTTAATTAACACAAGTTTAAATTTTAAGCCATCCCACAAAATAGGTGCCTTTTGAATGAGTGCATCATTTATACATAAAATATCAGAGGGAATCAAAAGGCACATATTTTGTGGGACAATCCACTTACTGGCATTATTCCCTGGAAACAGCTCTGGTCTCTAGTGGAGGGGATGGGAGAGTGAGAGCTGCAATGCTCTTGGCTCTGTTCTGACTGGCAAGTAGAATCCCTGACTGAATCTGCAAAATTCAAACAGTGTCAACCCAGAGGTAAAGAGCAAAAAGAAATAGCACTTGATTTTTGTAAACCTATACACTATAATACATATTTTAAGGATAGTTTTAATCTTCAGTTATTAAGACCGAACACGATGTGTATAATTTCTGTTCATTGTAAGGAAACTAGCACTGATGAGCGAACGCGTCCCTGTCGTGTACATATTGTCTGTGTAGTTACTACATAACTGCTCTCACCTTGTCTGGTAGAGTAACAGGATGGATATGGAGAACGTCTGTGCTCTTTGCTCTGGAGGTGGGACTGGCTAGTAGAAGCCCTGATGATTCTGCAACATTCAAAACCAATGAATAAACCTTCGTAAGAACTTGACCAGTTAGCTGATTAAGGTTTCTGGACTATTCTGGCAAGCTGTACTCTTGACCCACAGTGTGTGAAGTGAGATAGGGAAGGAGAATATCTGTAACAGACAACTGAATCCCTGAATTGCCCTGAAACACAAATATAAACCCAATCTGTGTTTGGTCCAGATAGCAAACAGGTACACCAAATGGCAGAGGGAGCGTTCAAGCTGCTGTCTGAACTCCTGTCTGAACTGTTGGATGGTCTTGAAACACAAACAATTTCTAAAACATTTTTTACACAACAATAGTCTCTTACCAATTACATCCCGAACATAGGTAGAGGGAGAAAGAGAGGGTTTAGAGCTGCTGTGTCCGCTGGATCGACTCCTGGCCAAACTGTTGGAAGGTCCTGAAACACAAACATTATCTAAACCTTCTTCTGTCTGTAGGTGGACTACAGTTTTGATTACTTAACGATCGTCGCTTACCAATTACATCCCGAACATGGGTAGAGGAGGAAGAACGAGAGCGGTTTTACTGTCTTTTGTGGGACTGCCGAGGTGAAGTTGTTGATAGTCCGGCAACAAAAATTTAAACCCAATGAATAAACCTTTCTTAGTAGTTGACAGGTTAGCTGATTAAGATTTCTAGACATGTCTGGCAAGCTGTACTCTAGACCCACCGTGTGTGAAGTGAGATGGGGAAGGACAGCATCTGGAACGGCCAGCTAAATCGCTGGATTGCTTTGAAACACAAATACATAAAAAATTGGCTGTGTTCAGGACAGCTTAAAAGCAAGGATTTGGATAAGAAAAATTAATATGTACTGTATATCATGTGTGAATAATGATTAATTGTATTGTAACCAATGTATCTAGATAGGTGCATATCAGGTAGGCCTTCATATTGGATATATAGAACAACAGGTCCGCCAAAAATTAACTCCATTGGCGAGGATGTAAACCATCAAATTAAACCTGCTCTCACTCGAGACCCTATCCAGGGCCCACTAGATCAAGAAACAAGCCCGCACAGGCTTGGACTATAGACTCAGATACAAATGTTGCGATGCACAAGTTAAACTTGTTATGGCTGCAATCCCGATATCGGGATAAGTGTCATCAACAACCGCTGAATAGCTTAGCGCTACATACAATAAATATTACTATAAATATTTATATTCATGAAATCACAAGTGCAATATAGGAAAACACAGCTTAGCCTTTTGTTAATCCACCTGTCGTCTCAGATTTGAAATTATGCTTTACAGCGAAAGCAATCCAAGCGTTTGTTTAAGTTTATCGATCGTACGATATAACACTTAGCATCAAGTAGCTCGGTCACGAAAATCTGAAAAGCAATCAAATTAATAATTTACCTTTGATGATCTTCGGATGTTTTCACTCACGAGACTCCCAGTTAACCTCTTGCTTCTACCTGAGACGCTTGCGTCCCAACTAGAGCTCTGGAAATGCAAATGCGCTACGCTAAATGCTAATAGTATTAGTTAAAACTCAAACGTTCATTAAAATACACATGCAGGGTATCGAATTAAAGCTACACTCGTTGTGAATCCAGGCAACAAGTCAGATTTTTAAAATGCTTTTCGGCGAAAGCATGAGAAGCTATTATCTGATAGCATGCACCAATACACTACAACACAAAAGCCACGCAGGGGACGTAAACAAAATAACGTAACGTAATTTTTTAAAATTCAAAAAGTCGACGATAAACTTTCACAAAACACTTCGAAATACGTTTGTAATGCAACTTTAGGTATTAGTAAACGTTAATAAGCGATAAAATTCATCAGGAGGCGATGTAAAGATCATTAGCTGTCCGTCTGGAAAAATGTCCGGCTAGAAACTCAACGAAAATATCCGGTCCTAGACCTGAAGAAATACGGTGCCTTGCATGTGTTTGACCAAGAAAAAACTTGAAGGGAAATGACAAGACTCTAGACACCGTGTGGAAGCTGTAGGTACTGCAACCTCAGTCAATTAATTGTGGTTCACCTTTATCAATGGGTTCAAGTAGCGCATGGATATATTTTCCCATTTTCAGTGATCAGTTTTTCCTGTGCTTTTCGATGTAAATGCCGTTCTGGTAAAGCCACAGCAGTGATTTAACCAGTTTTATAAACGTCTGAGTGTTTTCTATCCACACAGACTAAGCAAATGCATATACTATATTCCTGGCATGAGTAGCAGGGCGCTGAAATGTTGCGCGATTTTTAACAGAATGTTCAAAAAAGTAGAGGGTAGAAGCAACAGGTTAAACTTAAATGTTCCTTTTGTTCCATAAAGATTATTTTTAGATCCAAAATACCTCCGTTTGTTTGTCGAAATCCACAGGAAAGTTTACGACAGCGCTGACGTAAATTCCAAATAGTTTTCATAATGTCCAAAGAACGTGTCAAAGTTTTTTATAATCAATTCTCAGGTTGTTTTAAAAATATATAATCGATAATATATCAACAGAAAATGTCTTTCACAGTAGGAGAGGGGAAAACAATGGCTGTCCAAATTCTGTTGTGACCACTTGACGCGATGTTATCTTTCTGGCTCATTTTTCAAAGTAAAAGCCTGAAACTATGTCTGAAGACTGTTGACACCTTGAGGAAGCGATAGGAAAAGGAATCTGGTTCATATCCCTTTAAATCCAGCAAAAGGAGGCTATGGAACATGGAGTTTTCAAAATAGAGGCCACTTCTGTTATACTCACAGACAATATTGTGACAGTTTTGGAAACTTTAGAGTGTTTTCTATCCAATACTAATAATAATATGCATATATTAGCAACTGAGACTGAGGAGCTGACCGTTTACATTGGGCACCTTTTCGTCCAAGCTATTCAATACTGCCCCTGCAGCCATAAAAAGTTCAACATCGCAATAGCCAATTCCACTCAAACTCCGATGAGTTGATCTGTTTTAAACATGAACACAAATGACACATCACAGCGCTGCGAACAATCACTCCACTTTGTGGAGAATATGACCACAAAACACAACTCAAAAGGCCATACCTCACAACAGTCCTGGAGGACAGCTTAACCTGTGATGCACTAATTGATTCAGGCTCGACAATATCTCTCAAACATTGTTCAATGATCTCAAAAGGGCTTTGAACCCAGCTAAAAGTTGGTTAACCTTTTGCGACTCCCGTATCCGGGAGCGTAATCATAGCCTCAAATGCATAACGCAGCGGACATAAATACCACTAGAAACTTTTCTTATTCATGAAAATCGCAAATGAAATTAATAAAATATATTCAAACACAAGCTTAGCCTTTTGTTAACTTCTTCGATATAGGGGGCGCTATTTTAATTAATTTTTGGATGAAAAACGTTCCCGTTTTAAACAAGATATTTTGTCACTAAAAGATGCTCGACTATGCATATAATTGACAGCTTTGGAAAGAAAACACTCTGACGTTTCCAAAACTGCAAAGATATTGTCTGTGAGTGCCACAGAACTGATGTTACAGAAAAAAACAGATAAAAATACAGGAAGTGCCACATTTTTTGAAACTGCCTCATGGCAATGACTCCTTATATGGCTGTGGAGGAGCTAGGAGTCAGCTTACCTTTTCCACGTTTTCCCCAAGGTGTCTGCAGCATTGTGACGTATTTGTAGGTATATCATTGGAAGATTGACCCTAAGAGACTACATTTACCAGGTGGTCGCTTGTTGTCCTCCGTTGCAATTATTGCGTAATCTCCAGCTGCAGTACTTTTCCGTTTGCTACTGAGGAGAAACCCAACTGCCACGAAGGATTTATCATCGAATAGATATGTGAAAAACACCTTGAGGATGATTCTAAACAACGTTTGCGATGTTTCTGTCGATATTATGGAGTTAATTTGGAAAAAAGTTTGGCGTTGTAGTAAATTAATTTTCATTTTTTTTTCTTAGCCCAAAGTGATGAACAAAACGAAGCGATTTCTCCTACACAAATAATATTTTGGGAAAAAATGAACATTTGCTATCTGACTGAGAGTCTCCTCATTGAAAACATCCAAAGTTCTTCAAAGGTAAATTATTTTATTTGAATGGTTTTCCTGTTTTTGTGAAAATGTTGCCTGCTGAATGCTAGGCTTAATGCTATGCTAGGCTATCAATACTCTTACACAAATGCTTGTGTAGCTTTGGTTGAAAAGCATATTTTGACAATCTGAGATGACAGTGTTGTTAACAAAAGGCTAAGCTTGTGTTTCAATATATTTATTTCATTTAATTTGCGATTTTCATGAATAGAAAAAGTTGCGTTATGCTAAGGCGTTATAGTTTAAATATTTTTCTGTCGATTTCTCAGCCAAGCAGGATGAACAAACGTGACGTTTTTCGCCTACAAAAATATTATTTTTGGAAAAAAGGAACATTTGCTTTCTAACTGGGAGTCTCCTGAGTGAAAGCATCTGAAGTTCTTCAAAGGTAAATGATTTAATTTGGTTGCTTTTCTTATTTTTGTGAAAATGTTGCCTTCTGCCAGCACAGCCTAGCATAGCATTATGCCATGCTAAACTTAAACAAATGCTTGTCTAGCGTTGGCTGTAACGCATATTTTGAAAATCTAAGATGACAGTGTTAACAAAAGGCTAAGCTTGTGTTTGAATATATTTATTTCATTTCATTTGCGATTTTCATGAATAGGAAATGTTGCGTTATGGTAATGCGCTTGAGGCTATGATTACGCTCCCGGATACGGGATTGCTCGTCGCTAGAGGTTAAAACCTCTTAGGGCTAGTGAGACGCTAGCGTCTCAAGTGGCCAATAGCCTCGGGAAATCCATAGCGCCAAATTCAAATAAAACGCGATAAAACTCAAACTTTCATTAAATCACACATGCAGGGTACTCAATTAAAGCTACACTTGTTGTGAATTCAGCCAGCTTTTCGGCGAAAGCATGAGAAGCTATTATCTGATAGCATGCACCCCTCCTGAACCACCTGAACGAGTTGTAAACAAAATAATTAGCGTAGCCGGCGCTACACAAAACGCTGAAATAAAATATAAAACATGCATTACCTTTGACGTGCTTCTTTGTTGGCACTCCAATATGTCCCATAAACGTCACAATTGGTCCTATTTTTTCGATTAATTCCGTCCATGTATACCCAAAATGTCCATTTATAAAGCAGGTTTGATCCGGAAAAAAACAGCTTTCCAAAACACAACGTCACTACAAAACATTTCAAAAGTTGCCTATAAACTTTGTCAAAATATTTCAAACTACTTTTGTAATACAACTTTAGGTATTTTTAAACGTTAATAATCGATCAAATTGTAGACAGGGCAAACTGTTTTCGATAGAGAAAGTAAACAAAACATGCCCCTTTTTCCCTCTTGCGTAACTATCAACAGTGTAACGTTGTTCCAGGATGTGCCTCTTCTTCGTCTTCTTCGTTTCACCAATGATTAACTTCAACCTAATTCCAAAGACTGGTGACATCCTGTGGAAGTCGTAGGAACTGTAAAATGGGCGCTATCTAATTTCCCTTGGCAAAGACACCCGAGGGAACTGTCAGAGGAAAAACATTTTTTTTTCTGAACAGTTTTTCCTTGAGTGTTTTCTATCCACACCTACTAATCATATGCATGAGTAGAAGGAAGTTGAAATTGTGCACGCTATTTATCCAAAAGTGGAAATGCTGCCTCCTATCTCTAAGAAGTTAATTAACAACACTGTCATCTCAGATTTTCAAAATATGCGTTACAGCCAACGCTAGACAAGCATTTGTGTAAGTTTATCATGGCATAATGCTATGCTAGGCTCTGCTGGCAGCAGGCAACATTTTCACAAAAAATGCTACTACTACAACACAGAACTTTTTTCAAAATTAGCTACATAATATCGACAGAAACACGGCAAACGTTGTTTAGGATCCATCCTCAAGGTGTTTTTAACAAATATATTCGATAATATATACGTCGAGGCAATTGGTTTCTCATAAGAAGCGATTGGAAAAATGGCTACCTCAGTATTTTATGCAAGATTTTCTGCGGGAGACACCATGTGACCACATGCTATATATGGTCCCTTACAGCCATTCTTCAATTCAAATGCCTAAAAAGACGTCACAATGCTGTAGACACCTTGGGGAATGCGTGGAAAACGTAAGCTCATTCGTAGCTCATTCACAGCCATTGGCATGAGGCGGTTTTAAAAAATGCAGCACTTCCTGATTGGATTTTTATCTGGGTTTCACCTGTAACATCAGTTCTGTTGCACTCACAGACAATATCTTTGCAGTTTTGGAAACGTCAGAGTGTTTTCTTTCCAAAGCTGTCATTTATATGCATAGTCGAGCATCTTTTCATGACAAAATATCTTGTTTAAAACGGGAACGTTTTTCATCCAAAAATTTTAATAGCGCCACCTAGTCGCAAGAAGTTAAAAACGGAACGAAGCGACACTGAACCTCGAGGTCACAATGCTCTTCAGTATCAATCAAAGGAATGGAATATCTAGAGAGACTTTTACCAGCCCAAAACTCTGACGTCCAAAAAGTTAACTTTGGAACAATATTTCTAAAATCCGAATGTGGGAAATGGTCAGTGGATAGATGTAGAAAAGTATTGTCATATTGTTTGTTATTTTGTGATGTTATTAAAAACTGTATGAACCAAATACTGTAACTTAGTAACAGTCAGAAACCCCTTTGGCTGTCATCCAATCTGATGTGAATACAATATGAAGAATGTTTTTGTTAAGATAGGAATATGATTTTGGTTTTCTAATGAGATAATGGTTTTTGATGTCCTTTGCACATTAAATAGAGTTTTTTAGCATGATGGAACTGCCCTTTTCGACCAGAGTGCTTAACCTCTTAAGTCGACCCTCTACTTTTTTGAACATTCTGTTAAAAATCGCGCAACATTTCAGCGCCCTGCTACTCATGCCAGGAATATAGTATATGCATTTGCTTAGTCTGTGTGGATAGAAAACACTCAGACGTTTATAAAACTGGTTAAATCACTGCTGTGGCTTTACCAGAACGGCATTTACATCGAAAAGCACAGGAAAAACTGATCACTGAAAATGGGAAAATATATCCATGCGCTACTTGAACCCATTGATAAAGGTGAACCACAATTAATTGACTGAGGTTGCAGTACCTACAGCTTCCACACGGTGTCTAGAGTCTTGTCATTTCCCTTCGAGTTTTTTCTTGGTCAAACACATGCAGGGCACCGTATCTCCTTAGGTCTAGGACCGGATATTTTCGTTGAGTTTCTAGCCGGACATTTTTCCAGACGGACAGCTAATGATCTTTACATCGCCTCCTGATGAATTTTATCGCTTATTAACGTTTACTAATACCTAAAGTTACATTACAAACGTATTTCGAAGTGTTTTGTGAAAGTTTATCGTCGACTTTTTGAATTTTAAAAAATGACGTTACGTTTTGAAACGATGTTTTTTTCGTTTATCACACAGTCTACATATAACGATATCTAGGCTTTATATGGACCGATTTAATCGAAATAAAGACCCAAATAGTGTTTATGGGACATCTAGGAGTGCCAACAAAGAAGATGGTGAAAGGTAATGAATGTTTTCTATTTTATTGTGCGGTTTGTGTAACGCCGAAATGCTAATTATTTTGTTTACGTCCCCTGTGGGTCTTTTGGGGTGTTACATGCTATCAGATAATAGCTTCTCGTGCTTTCGCCGAAAAGCATTTTAAAAATCTGACTTGTTGCCTGGATTCACAACGAGTGTAGCTTTAATTCGATACCCTGCATGTGTATTTTAATGAACTTTTGAGTTTTAACTAATACTATTAGCATTTAGCGTAGCGCATTTGCATTTCCAGAGCTCTAGTTGGGACGCAAGCGTCCCGAGTAGAAGCAAGAGGTTAAGAGGACTGGCTAAGAATGAACATATCAGATCAGAAAGACGTGAGACCATGGCCATCCCGTCTTCAGTCAGCTACCCCCCCACGCCCACAAAAAAACATCCATAACTGTCGGTTACACAGTTATATGGTAATTGTGCCAGCTGCAAAACATTTCTCCTCCGTCAAGATTCCACAAAAATATTCTTCCCATGAAACAACAGTCCTGCTCACATTACATGGGTTTGCTCACGTTGCAACCTCTGCAATTTCCAGATGTGTCGTGGCACCCCTGAAGTGTCATCATCACCTCTCCTATTCTGTGATTTTAACAGAACTACGGAGGTACAAACAAGCACTTGCACAAGTCGCATCGTAGCACCCCATGAAAAATAATTGGGACATAAGCTGCGAATCAGGAGAGCAATCAGGTTAGAGCCTATTACTTTAATATTTACCTGCAATCCCAGAAATGTTATGGATCCCATAACAAAATCACAGTTTAATCGCGTAATGTATGGCAGACTTTAGAGTTGTACATGGAGATTTGTTTGAAAGGAAACCAAGCTGTAAACTAAGCCATGGTATCATATTCGACTTGGGGCCTGATACAAAAGCATGTTCTTGTTTTCAATTGAATGTGTCTAACAGTAAATGTAGTTCCTAAGAGAAGATGACTAAACTCAGAGACACACATACTGTATCTGCCTGACTGTCATGAGAAAAAAACATATAAGGATGACCTACCAAGAAGAAAAGGAGGGGGTCGAGGTATTGGCTGACGATGTTGTGACCATGTGAATTAGTTATTAGATTGGATGTACTTGACCTTTGAATGAAGACATTTCCAGAACACACACGATAAAGGCAAATAACACATCTGAGGCTGTGTCCGAAATGGCATACATATACCATATGTAGTGCACTACTTTTGACCAGGGCCCTATGGGCTCTAGTCCACTAGCTAGGAAATAGGAATGCAATCTGACCCAGGATATTCACTATGTGTCATAAGGAGTGGCGTAGAGCGACTGAGAGACTACAGTGGCCTACAGCGACTGAGTGACTACAGTGGCCCAGGTTTCGCATGCGGGGTGGATTGATACCCCCTCCTGCCCCAAGCACATGCACACACACACACATACAAAGCGGAATATGCAGAAACTTTGCTGCATCTGCTTTTCAGTGGAGTTCAGGGTAACAAAAAGCATTAATTTCACACGCACACACACACACACACACACACACACACACACACACACACACACACACACACACACACACACACACACACACACACACAACCAGCATTAGTGTTTAATCCAGTTTAAAAGGGAAAAGGAAACCTTCATGAACAGCAGTGCATCCTCTTTTATGGTGCCGAATGTGGTTAGATCAAATGTCAATAAACTATTTTATATGGCAGCCTTTAAAGCTATACAATATACAGAATCATTATTATGACAACAATTGGCAATGTCTACGTAAAAACAGAAAGTACATAAGCTCTAAGACTTTCTCAAAATAGCTCCGGATCTGTACAAATGAAGAGATTTTAATAAGTAAAATACCTGCATTTTGTCATGTTTCAAATCAGTGTGCAAGGCAAAAGACAATTACAAAAGTGCAATTCAAAAGACAATTACATACATGAGCATGTTTTATGCCACATTTACATGGTAAGAAACACTGTTTTCCAAATGTTTATATCACACTGATGTTTTTACCTGTATGGCTTTGGGGAATATACTGTAAATACATCCATGGGTCTAGCTGGGTTACTCAGTACGAACCATGAACATTGTGCTTTAATGAATCACATTTAAATCAGGTAACATGGGTTTCTGTAGTCAATTTATGAAGAGGGAAATATTACAACAAATTTAGACAGACTTTTTTGGATATTCTCCCTAGTGCTCCTGCCGGAAGTGTTTTATTATATTGTGTTTTCAAAATATAAACCAACTAGTCCACAAAACCTTTGTGTGTGAAGGTTAGTATGCATTATCTATTGACATGAGGGGGGTGGGTGGATATAGTACCTTGTTTGAGTGTGTGTTAATGGGGACAAAGTAGTAAAATGTTGGCTAATCACTGGCAACTGTGTGTCCTACAGACTATTCATTAGCGGTGTGCCGAGTACACGGACAAAACGAGTATCGTAACGGATCTGGAGAATTTCTCTGAAAACGATTATGCCGCAAGTATTTTTGTAATTATCCATGGTTAGAAAAAAATAATTTTCAGCTGCAATCTCCCTTTCACTCAAAGTGTGAAGTGCTGTGTGCTCTGAACAACTATTGGCTAGTTCTTCTGTCTGTAAAGAAACAGGCGGGGGTATAGGTTAAGCCTGCTGCAACGATTAGATACAACAAGCCGCTCTCCCCCTTCTCTCATTTCCCCAGACAGACACACGCAGGGCTCTGTCTCACTCACCCACTCACTTACAGTCACTCGTCTCAGGGCAAAAATCTTCCCTTTTCCAAAATGTGTGTATGAATACCAATCAGTAGCTGGTCATTGTTGTTCAATCTAGTTATTTTCTGTCAATGTTGATGATGCCACATGGTTGTTTTTGCCTATCTATTTGGCGTGGTTTAGTAGGCCTATTTTATTTTTCTGTATAGTTATTCCATTGCTGACGACGTCCAAGTCTATGCTTGCTTACTAGTATTATTTATTCTCTCCCAGTCATGTTTACAGAGTGACAGATCGTTAAGAAAATAAAATGACAAATTCAGATTGTGAATGTACAAATGTTGTGGCATAGGTGTCGGGAGAGAAAAGTTCTGCTCCTCTCAAAAGTGATATAATACACTGCTCAGAAAAATAAAGGGAACACATCCTAGATCTGAATGAATGAAATATTCTTATTAAATACTTTTTTCTTTACATAGTTGAATGTGCTGACAACAAAATCACACAAAAATTATCAATGGAAATCAAATGTATCAACTCATGGAGGTCTGGATTTGGAGTCACAATCAAAATGTGGAAAACCACACTACACGCTGATCCAACTTTGATGTAATGTCCTTAAAACAAGTCAAAATGAGGCTCAGTAGTGTGTGTGGCCTCCACGTGCCTGTATGACCTCCCTACAACGCCTGGGCATGCTCCTGATGAGGTGGCGGATGGTCTCCTGAGGGATCTCCTCCCAGACCTGGACTAAAGCATCCGCCAACTCCTGGACAGTCTGTGGTGCAACGTGGTGGATGGAGCGAGACATGATGTCCCAGATGTGCTCAATTGGATTCAGGTCTGGAGAACGGGCAGGCCAGTCCATAGCATCAATGCCTTCCTCTTGCAGGAACTGCTGACACACTCCAGCCACAAGAGGTCTGCACTGTCTTGCATTAGGAGGAACCCAGGTCCAACCGCACAAGCATATGGTCTCACAAGGGGTCTGAGGATCTCATCTCGGTACCTATTGGCAGTCAGGCTACCTCTGGCGAGCACATGGAGGGCTGTGCGGCCCCCCAAAGAAATGCCACCCCACACCATGACTGACCCACCACCAAACTGGTCATGCATCACAGAAGTTTTTTGAGCAGTGTATATGGGGCAAGCGAATTAGCCTACCTTCATCTAAATGTGTTTGTAATAAATTCAAGCAGTAGTAGGCAGCCATGCAATTAGACTATTTATTAGCCTATTTCGTTGATAATTGACTAGAGCTAAGTAAACAAAACGTGCATTTTTATCTGTTGTGGTCGATATACTTTGAACAACGTGTGTGAATTAGTGAAATAACATAATTATGCCCTCTTAGATGCACTTTGAGTGATAGCGCAGTAATGCGCATTTGAGGTATAGGCTTTACCAGCATTTAAAGATTTTCGATCACTAGTAAATCTGATTAGGAGTATAAAGTGTGATAAAATATATAGATATGATTACAAATACGAGTATGACAATATCGGCACACCCCTACTAATCGTGCTGCTGCTGCTGATGACTTTGACACCAGCTTTAGTAGTATAGAGCATGTACACTCAACAAAAATATAAACGCAACAATTTATAGGATTTTACAGTTACAAGGAAATCAATCAATTTATATAAATGCATTAGGCCCCAATCTTTCAGATACAGTACACATCTGTTGGTCACAGATACCTTAAAAAAATATTGGGATAAGGATCACTAAACCAGTCAGTGTCTGGTGTGACCGCCATTTGACTCATACAGCACAACACATGTCCTTTGCATAGAGTTGATCAGGCTGTTGATTGTGGCCTATAGAATGTTGTCCCACTCATTGGCTATGCGAATTTGGTGGATATTGGTGGGAACTGGAACACGCTGTCGCACACGTTGGTCCAGAGCATCCCAACTTGCTCAATGGGTGACATGTCCGGTGAGTATGCAGGCCATGGAACTGACCATTTTCAGGAGAAATAGGTGAAATCCTTTCAACTGTTGTTCCATATTCTCTGTGATATCCTCAACGCGCCGTGTCACTGTTTGTCTTGACAGGGAAACATTTTCAAACAGCTCTTTCTTGTCAGGGCAAAGTATTGCTGCAGAGTCAATTAAACATTCTTTAATGAATTCACCCTTAGCGAATGGCTTACTATGTTTAGCGATTTTGTGGGACAGCACATAGCTCTCACAATTCCGTTGTTTGCTGAATGCAGTTTTGTGAAAAATCCTTGCTGCTTTTGCAATGGAGAAGGCAACTCTTTCGATGCACTTGCCCTCTGCTCAGAAGACATATTCCTATATTTCTCTGCATGCTTCGTTTGGAAGTGTCGGGACAAGTTGATGTCTTTCAAGACAGCGATGCTCTCTTTGCACACTAAGCACCCTGATACCTCAATAAGGAAATATTTTGATGTCCACTCTTGCATTACATTGCATTGCATTGCATTACATCTACATTCATTGTCTACTTTCATTTTCTTTGAAATCTTTGAAAATCATTTTTTTGGCGCAATTGCCAGCTAACTAATTTTGTAACTGTGACGTGTCTGTCAGTCACCGTCTGTCCTCGTGCAGTTGTTAGTTATATGTTTTTGTATTTTTTTGTATTTTTTACATTTAACCTTTATTTAACTAGGAAAGTCAGTTAAGTCAGTTCTTATTTAACTAGGAAAGTTAGTTAAGTCAGTTCTTATTTAACTAGGAAAGTCAGTTAAGTCAGTTCTTATTTAACTAGGAAAGTCAGTTAAGTCATTTCTTATTTACAATGACGGCCTACCCCGGCCACACCTGGACTACACTGGGCCAATTGTGCACCGCCACATGGGACTCCGAATCACAGCCGGATGTGATACAGCCTGGATTCGAATGACGGACTGTAGTGACGCCTCTAGCACTGAGATGCAGTGCCTTAGACCGATCCACTACTCGGAAGTGTATCAATAATAGTCCACCACTCAAAGGACATCCAGCCAACTTGACACAACTGTGGAAGACATATGAGTCAACACGGGCCAGGATACCTGTGGAATGCTGAATCATGAGTAAGCTGGGGTTTTTGCAGATGCATGAGGTTACGACTGTTCAGAATGATGATATGAGGTAATGATTTATATGTTGACTGTTTTATTCAAATCAAAATCAAATGTATTTATATAGCCCTTCGTACATCAGCTGATATCTCAAAGTGCTGTACAGAAACCCAACCTAAAACCCCAAACAGCAAGCAATGCAGGTGTAGAAGCACGGTGGCTAGGAAAAACCTAGGAAGAAACCTAGAGAGGAACCAGGCTATGTGGGGTGGCCAGTCCTCTTCTGGCTGTGCCGGGTGGAGATTATAACAGAACATGGCCAAGATGTTCAAATGTTCATAAATGACCAGCATGGTCCAACAATAATAAGGCAGAACAGTTGAAACTGGAGCAGCAGCACGGCCAGGTGGACTGGGGACAGCAAGGAGTCATCATGTCAGGTAGTCCTGAGGCATGGTCCTAGGGCTCAGGTCCTCAGAGAGAGAGAAAGAAAGAGAGAAAGAGAGAATTAGAGAGAGCACACTTAAATTCACACAGGACACCAAATAGGACAGGAGAAGTACTCCAGATATAACAAACTGACCCTAGCCCCCCGACACATAAACTACTGCAGCATAAAGACTGGAGGCTGAGACAGAAGGGGTCAGGAGATGTGATTTTATTGATGTGATAGGTAAAAAGTTCAATTCGGGAGATAGTAACTCTTTAAACAACCTCTTCTGTGGTGTCCCAAATCCTAATGAGTTAATTGTTCCAAGATTAATTTAATTGGGTAACAAATAACAGTCATCAGATTAATGAAAGTAAAGTCACGACAATGGTATAGACCAATCTGGCTTATAATATTACCCGTACACCAGCAAAAAATGGAATGTGATAGATTCTATACATGTCCATATGTTGGAATCAAAATAGTTCACAACATTATTATTGTATTCCTCCATGGTTTTGCTTTAAAATACATCTATACTACCATTAGAGGGAACTGTTAGCTGCAGACGCGCGCCTCATACGTTAGAAGAAGAGAAGACAGAGAAAAATGGCAATTGTCTGTGTCTCCTTATTCATCCTTTTTTTCAAGTTTGTAACAGTTATTAGCATGGTTTCGTTTTTGGAAATCTTGAGATTACATGTTTATCTAACCACTTAACTTTTTTCGTCATTGTGATGTATAGTTTAAGTGTTTTGACCGAGTGAAGAACTAGTGAGATTTTCCCCTTCATATGAGTGTAGCCAAGTTAAGCTAGCTAACTTAAACTCACCCCATTCCATACAAATGTGCGCAACCGCGACATTCAAACGAGGCTGCAAAGAAAACTAATGGGACTGTAGTGACTGTGTTTACTTCAAAATCTGGGGTATTAACTACATTTCTATTCAAGCGTTGATCGACATGGTAATGGCTCTATAGTATTGCAGAAAAGTTGAAAAACCCTCCGTTACATCGTGACGTGTCATTCTGTAACGTACAGCAGGCATAAAGCAACTATTTCTGTCTTACAATCTCTCTCCACCAGGTGTTGCACTTATCTCACCGTTTAAAAACAAGAAATGGATAGTGACGGGGGTAAGGGGGATAGCTAGTCATATTTTGCGTTGTCACTGCAAGCGATCACGACTCTCAAAAAAACTGTTTACTTCTGAAGATCACTAGCACCGTCCTAAAAACCCGATTCAAATTTGACACAAACCTTCAAATAGGGTTGATGTAATCACACATTATATAAACTCTTTATAGTGTTTATAACTTCTTGTGACTCTCAAACCCGGATTCGGGAGCGTAATCATAGCCTAAAACTAATTAGCATAACGCAGCGGACATAAATACCCTTAGAAAATGTTCCTATTCATGAAAATCACAAATGAAATATATTGAGACAGAGCTTAGCCTTTTGTTAATCACACTGTCATCTCAGATTTTCAAAATATGCTTTACAGCCAATGCTAGACAAGCATTTGTGTAAGTTTATCATGGCATAATGCTATGCAAGGCTCTGCTGGCAGCAGGCAACATTTTCTAGAAAATAAGAAAAGCAATCCAATTAAATCATTTACCTTTGAAGAACTTCAGATGTTTTCACTCAGGAGACTCCCAGTTAGATAGCTAAATATTATTTTTGTAGGCGACCGGAAAATGCGGTCACTACAACGCAGAACTTTTTTTTTTCCTAATTAGCTCCATAATATCGACAGAAACATGGCAAACGTTGTTTAGAATCAATCCTCAAGGTGTTTTTAATATATCTATTCGATAATATATCCGTCGAGACAATTGGTTTCTCATAAGAAGCGATTGGAAAAATGGCTACCTCAGTATTTTACACAAGATTTTCTGCGGGAGACATCATGTGACCACTTGCTAAATATGGTCCCTTACGGCTATTCTTCAACATAAATGCGTAAAAAGACGTCACAATGCTGTAGACACCTTGGGGAATATGTAGAAAACGTAAACTCATTCGTAGCTCATTCACAGCCATAAAAGGAGTCATTGGCATGAGGCGGTTTTAAAAAATGAGTCACTTTCTGATTGGATTTAAATCTGGGTTTCGCCTGTAACATCAGTTCTGTTGCACTCACAAACAATATATTTGCAGTTGTCACGCCTTGGTCTTAGTATTTTGTGTTTTCTTTCTTTATTTGGTCAGGCCAGGGTGTGACATGGGTTATTGTGGTGTGTTTTTGTCTTGGGGTTTTGTGGGGTGTCTACATAGTCTATGGCTGCCTGAGGCGGTTCTCAATCAGAGTCAGGTGATTATCGTTGTCTCTGATTGGGAACCATATTTAGGCAGCCATATTCTGTGAGTGTTTCGTGGGTGATTGTTCCTGTATTCGTGTTTGCACCAGATAGGGCTGTTTCGGTTTTCATTATTTCATTTCATTACTTTTGTAGTTTCTGCATGTATAGTTTTTTCTTTATTAAAATATATCATGAATCATCATCACGCTGCATTTTGGTCCGATCCTTGTTCTACCTCTTCGTCAGAGGGGGAGATAGAAGAGAGCCGTTACAGCAGTTTTGGAAACGTCAGAGTGTTTTCTATCCAAAGCTCTCAATTATATGCATAGTCGAGCATCTTTTCGTGACAAAATATCTTGTTTAAAACGGGAACGTTTTTTATCCCAAAATTTAAATACTGCCCCCTAGTCGTAAAAGGTTAATTTACATTTCAGAGGCGATAAGGTGATAAATTGGACAGATCGATGTGAAAAAAGCTATTTTCCCACACGACATCTCTCCTTCTCACTATCACGCATTAGTTTCGCTTCCTCACCCGCCGTTTTAAAAGACCCGACGGGGCTCCTTGCCGTCTTGAATCAGGCAGAAACGGGCAGCGTTTAGGTCATGTAATTTATTTTGTTGGCAAGGGGAGAAAGTGTGCTTTACGGTATTGACATTACAGTTGATCTGGAAGTATTACGTTTTTGGGGTGCTAAAATACGGTCAATTGTACGGACCAAGGCGATGTACAAAAGTGAGTGAGTTTACGTTATGTATGTGAATGAGACAATATGGTATCTTGAATTACATGTATCTTCGTTGAAAATGTTGTGGCTCTTAAAAGGTTACATTTTGTACAAACAATGGCTCGTATTAAGTGTATTTACATGAGCACATACAATATGAACCATGCTAATGATGTGTATTTTAGAAGGTTCATTGTTATGAAATGTATATCTAATGGATGCATGCTAACCACTAACGTTAGCTAGCTAGCCTACCGTAGCCTAGTTGTTGTTAGCTGTCCGTGGATTTATGTTACATTTAATACACAGGCCTCTTCTATAATTTGTTTGTACAATTAGCACTGTATATATAGAGTGAATCAGATTTACTGTTGTTGCCTCAATAATGTATGGGTGTATTTAGTTATTTTGCACACCGCCATCTTTAGTGATAGGGTAGCTACAGTTAGCTAAACAAACACTAATTAGATGGTAACTAACTGTTAGCTAGCTAACTACATGAAGTTAAGAGATATCTTTAGCTATGATATGACAGCATTGAGAAAATGGGATTGTGAAAGTATTTGCTATTTCCATAATATACGGCGTCCACCCACACTGCCCAGAGTGGGTGAAATGCTCTTTGGTGATGAAAATTCACTTCCTTATATTATAAAATACATTTTACGAAGACAAATATGATTATTCATGTTCTGAATTGATCAGTGGACGTATCATTAGCATTTTATACAAAAAGTCAGATTTCGTAACCTTATACATCTGATATAACCACCGAGCTCTGTTGACATAGCAGTGCAGGTTTTTAGTAACAACTTTTGAGGATTTTACAAAAAGTCAGATTTCGTAACCTTATACATCTGATATAACCACGAGCTCTGTTGACATAGCAGTGCAGGTTTTTAGTAACAACTTTTGAGGATTTTACAAAAAGTCAGATTTCGTAACCTTATACATCTGATATAACCACCGAGCTCTGTTGACATAGCAGTGCAGGTTTTTAGTAACAAATTTTGAGGATTTTACAAAAAGTCAGATTTCGTAACCTTATACATCTGATATAACCACCGAGATCTGTTGACATAGCAGTGCAGGTTTTTAGTAACAACTTTTGAGAATTTTACATTTTGTGGTCGTAGTCTTCAAAGTTGTTTCCACGGGTCGCAAAAAGCTAAATTAGCATGACACAAGCTGAATTAAATGTAATAGATTTTTAAAATAAAAAGCTTGGTATACACTCGGTGCTTCATTGACATTTCACAGAGATACTGTGGTTTTTGTGAGAAATCTTCGAAAAAAGGCATTCATGTAAAAGGTGTTATGTCCTGCAGATTCGAGAAGAAAGATGATAAGTTGAATGGGAAAGTGAGCCTGTCAGGTAGCTGTAAGGAAAATTATGATTAAATGACTGAACAAATGATTTTAAATGGAACTGTAACTAAGTAAACTTATACTCTGTTTTATTCTATCTGATTAACAATATGAGTTCATTAGAAGGGATTGTGTGACACGGACAAGGAGTAATTAAAGTTAATGAACACCATTCCAACTAGGAAGAAAGGAATGGTTTGTGGATTAAGTAAACAGATAAGGTAGTTAACCTATGGTTGAGCCGACAAAACTGAGCTCTGGGGTGTTTTAGAAAAGGCAGTGAGTGCATTCCTAGGTTCTGTTAATTAGAACTGTCAGCTAAGTGGTGATCGATAATGGTGAGGAGTCAAAAGTTAATTAAGTTGTGTTGTGTGTATGTGCTAGGGGGTCAGAATGAACTCAGAATGAACTTTTAAAGTTCCCTTTGACCCGGTCTAGAGGAGGAGATTCATTTTAGGAACAATGAAATGACGTCATGTTATTGTATATAAACTGTTGCTCGTGGTAACGTGGCAGCTCGCTCCGAGAATAAATTCTGTTCCCTATTATTGATAAGACTGGTCTCCGTCTATTTTATGCAAACATGAATCTTACGAATTCAATAAATGAAAACACATTGGTATATTTAAATTACAGTAACAGTAGCCAATTGCTTTAACCTCTTACGGATATAGAGACGCTAGCGTCTCTTGTGGCCAATAGCCTGGGGAAATGCAGAGCGCCAAATTCAAATAGTACGAGATAAAACTCAAACTTTCATTAAATCACACATGCAGGGTACTCAATTAAAGCTACACTCGTTGTGAATCCAGCCAACATGTCAGATTTTAAAAATGCTTTTCGGTGAAAGCATGATAAGCTATTATCTGATAGCATGCACCCCCCCCCCCCCAAAACACCTGAACGAGACGTAAACAAAAGAATTAGCGTAGCCGGCGCTACACAAAACGCTGAAATAAAATATAAAACATGCATTACCTTTGAAGAGCTTCTTTGTTGGCACTCCAACATGTCCCATAAACATCACAATTTGTCCTTTTTTTCGATTAATTCCGTCCATGTATACCCAAAATGTCCATTTATAAAGCAGGTTTGATCCGGAAAAAAACAGCTTTCCAAAACGCAACGTCATTACAAAAAATTTAAAAAGTTGCCTATAAACTTTGACAAAATACTTCAAACTACTTTTTTAATCCAACTTTAGGTATTTGTAAACGTTAATAATCGATCAAATTGATGACGGGGCGATCTGTATTCAATAGCAGCAAGTCAACAATTCATGGACGATTTTCTCTCTTTCATAACTATCCACAGTGTAACCTCTGACAGGAAGTGCCTCTTCTTCATTTCACCAAAGATTAACTTCAACCCAATTCCAAAGACTGGTGACATCCTGTGGAAGTTGTAGGAACTGTAAACTGGGCGCTATCTAATTTCCCTTGGCATAGACAATTTCCCCAGTTTTTCCTTGGGGTTTTGCCTGCTACACAAGTTCTGTTATAGTCACAGACATGATTTAACCAGTTGTATAAACTTCAGAGTGTTTTCTATCCACACATACTAATCATATGCATATACTATATTCCTGGCATGAGTAGCAGGACGTTGAAATTGTGCACGCTTTTTATCAAAAAATAGAAATAATGCACCCTAACATTTAAGAGTTCATCCTTGTATAGAATCCAGGCTAACAATTCTTTAAAATGTGGCTACATCCTAATTCTGGATATCCTACAGGGGTAAAAACTCCAATAACGTTTGACTGAATTATGATAGTGACATTAGGTTTGGACCATTGATTTTTCTAGAGGATTATCTTCACAATTTTATCCATTGGACCAAATATATGTTTGGTATGAAGTTTTAGTTTTCAGCTTTCTTTAGTGGTCACTGCATAGTCTATTCTGATTTCTGTTCTTGACTTATATTTTTTGTGAAAGTAATGCATCTGCTGCATCCAGGGCTGGAGGTTAACACCTTGAGGGAGGCTGCAGAAACATTCAAGTGAAAGGAAACTTTTTGGCAAGGAAAAAAACACATTTAAATAAATAATATGATTTAGATTTAAATAATTTGTTGTTGTTGTAATGACTTCTTTGTGGTCATGTTATTTTTCATATCTTGTAGAAAATATGCTTTATGAAAATGTCAAGAAGCATTATGTCCATCCTGTGTCACTAAGAAAATACATTTTACAAATCATAATCATATAAGCTAGATAGGCTTATCACGTACAGTACCAGTCTAAAGTTTTGACACACCTTCTCAAGGGATTTTCTTTATTTTTTACTATTTTCCACATTGTAGAATAATAGTGAAGATATCAAAACTATGAAATAACACATATGGAATCATGTAGTAAGCAAAAAAGTGTTAAACAAATCTAAATATATTTCATATTTGAGATTCTTCAAAGTAGCCACCCTTTGCCTTGACGACAGCTTTGCACACTTGGCATTCTCTCAACCAGCTTCACCTGGAATGCGTTTCCAATGGTCTTGAAAGAGTTCCCACATATGCTGAGAACTTGTTGGCTGCTTTTCCTTCACTCTGTGGTTCAACTCATCCCAAACCATCTCAATTGGGTTGAGGTCAGGTGATTGTGGAGGCCAGGTCATCTGATGCAGCACTCCATCACTATCCTTCTTGGTTAAATAGCCCTTACACAGCCTGAAGGTGTGTTGGGTCATTTTCCTGTGGAAAAACAAATGATAGTCCCACTAAGCACAAACCAGATGGGATGGCATATCGCTGCATAATGCTGTGGTAGCCATGCTGGTTAAGTGTGCCATGAATTCAAAATAAATCACTGACAGTGTCACCAGCAAAGCATCATCACACATCCTCCTCCATACTTCCCGTTGGGAGCCACACATACAGAGATCATCCGTTCACCTACTCTGTGTCTCACAAAGAACAGCGGTTGGAACCAAAAATTTCAAATTTGGACTCATCAGACCAAAGCACAGATTTCCACCGGTCAAATGTCCATTGCTCATGTTTCTTAGCCCGAGCAAGTCTGATACGCTTTTCGAAGGTGGTCCGGAACCATATTTGTGTGATGAGTAAGTAACCTTGCCTTAGGCTTGAAGAATTGTGTTGGCTCCCCAAGATAATGCCTAGACTTTAATTTAGTGGGCTAACACAGTCTTATAATGCACAGGAGACCCAGGTTCATACCCTGGTTGGTAAAACCTACTCCTGCTATAACATAATTGTTTTTTTTATTTGACTAGGCAAGTCAGTTAAGAACAAATTATTATTTACAATGACGGCCTACCCCGGCCAAGCCCTAACCCAGATGACGCTGTACCAATTGTGCGCCGCCCTATGGGACTCGCAGCTGCTTGTGAAACAGCCTGAAATCAAACCAGGTCTGTAGTGACGCCTCTAGCACTGAGATGCAGTGCTTTAAACCACTGCACCATCCGGGAGCCCAAATAATGGTACAATTCAAAGATATATGTTTGATGAAGAGTATGTTGTATCCTATAGGAGTTCTTACCGGATGTACGTAGCTTAAGAACTATGAGTGCATAGAAATTGAGGACAAGTGATGTGAAGATCAGGTACCAGTATGTTTCTGTAGTATTCACTAAGTAATGCTAAACAATACTATAGAATGCCTATCGTAGATGTGATCACTCAAGCAATGTCTGTGGAAGTTTACATATGTGACTGAATTCAGGAAGGTGAGCTTATGTCAAACGTCCAACATTTTATACAATTACAGACATCATTTTGAAGCTATAGCATACACTGCAGTTGGAGGAAACATGGGAAAGTTATGCTTCTTTGAAACATTGATACACTTGTTATCCCACTTTGGACACAATGTATGAGTCAGCATGGCATTGTCATCCAGAAAGTAGTCTCTCTACTTAAACGTTCTCCTAAATTCATGGCAGAATTTGTGGGGAGAAACGTAGCAACACTTTTGCAGTTGTCCATGTCTATAGTGCCTTCAGAAAGTATTCAGACCCCTTGACTTATTCCACATTTTATTGTATTACAGCCTGAATTAAACATGGATCTACACACAGTACACCATAATGACCAAGTGAAAACATATTTTTAGAAATGTTTCCAAATGTATTGAAAATGAAATACAGATGTCTCATTTGCATATACTACCTTTCAAAAGTTGCGGTCAGATTTTTTTAATGGAATATCTACATAGGCATACAGAGGCCCATTATCAGCAACCATTACTCCTGTGTTCCAATGGTATGTTGTGTTAGCTAATCCAAGTTTATCATGATTGCCCTGCTGATACATTGTATGCCAGTGTCTATTGGAAAGCAGTGAACCAGGTTCTCTCTGGGGTTTTGCCTTTGCTTAGCTCTATTGCATTTATTTTCATCCTAAAAACTTAACTCAATGTTTTTACTTTGGTGTTATGGATTATCATTGTCTTCATCAGACAGGAAATAAATCAGTTAAATAGGGTTCTGAGGAGTCTCCTTCGGGGGTCAGTAATGGCATGGTAAGAATAGTCTCAACGCCTTTAATGACCTCAGAGTCAGGACACCCGTTTAACGTCTCATCCGAAAGACAGCACCCTACACAGGGCAGTGTCCCCAATCACTGCCCTGGGGCATTGGGATATATATATATGTTTTAGACCAGAGGAAAGAGTGCCCCCTACTGGCCCTCCAACACCATCTGGTCTCCCATCCATGGACTGACCAGGACCAACCCTGCTTAGCTTCAGAAGCAAGCCAGCAGTGGTATGCAGGGTGGTATGCTGCTGGCATGTATGTACTTAGCCGCCAGCTACAAATACATTTTGCACAATAAATTATTCTATCTAATCCAATACACTTTAGTCACTATTGCTAGTCCACTTACATAGTTATAAACATACTAAAACATTGTACTGTATCATAAATTGTACTGTATCATCCAAAAAGCCATATGTATTAATGTGCTTTAACATTATAATTATGGTAAAACAAAACCCCAACTATCATTGACAGTCTTCAATGCTTCACGTTCAGTCTATCACTCAAATCCAATCAAACCCACCCACACAGTTACAATGTGTATTTACAAACAGTTTGCACTACTTATTATCAGTATTAACTTTCCTCATTTATCCCTGTGTTACCCTGTCTTGAGTGGAATGTTAATGACAGATCGGTATCTCAATGCATTCTTAGTCTAAATTATTATACATTTCAGTTGACCAACCCGCCCCTCCCCCTTCTCCTCCTCTTGGCACTCCTCCATCTGGAGTGTCTTCATGTTCTTCAGATTGTGTTTTAGTTCGTCCTTCCAATGGCACATGTTCAAAGTGGATGGCCGTTGATTATGCCTCTCACCTGAGCCTCCATTGTCCTTTACAGTCCATTATGTCTTGTTAATTTCCCTACCAGTACACCAGCAGCATGAAAGTAGTTGACAGGATCTCTCTCCATGCTCACTCCACGTGGACTCAAGTCGCACTCCTGAGAAAAAAAGGCATGAGAGAAAAGGCAGTTGATCGCGTCAACTGGATGCTGTGTACAGGTTGCTGGCTCGGACTCAGGTCTCACGGTAGAAGTGGTGCAGGACCATACTGAACGTCATTGTCACCATTGCTTTAGCCAGTTAGGGGGGGGGTTGAGGTTCAGTTCTTGGTCAAATTATCCGTCATGTATCTAGACACCATCTGTGTGGTCACTTTCCCCATAACCTCGAGAAAGGACAGATCAGAACAACAATTTTGTTAAGGCATTTCCAATTCAAGAAATCCAGACAAATTATTTACTGTATGACACATTATTACTACTACCAATGTTCCTAATACAAATTTCTAAGAGAAATGTAAAAAATATAAAAATAAAATTCTAATTGGCTTATACTTCCCTATCACACTGTCGATCCCATCGCAGAGTCACAGGGTCGGGAAGTTAGAGGGCTAATCCTTAGGGAGAAGTCCTAATCATCCAGCAGACCCAATCAGGTGAGATTTGACTCAAAACAAATGGAAAACAGAACACTCCTTCATATCCGTCAATACACTTCTAGATATCACTCGAGGTGTGCAACCAACTTCAATCCAAAAATCCTCAAAAAGACGGGTAATTCCCCCATTTTGACACATGACTCACAACGTGATTAATGTGAAAATGAAAAAAAAAAAACACTGCTGTTAAATAAAAATGCAAATCAAATAATAAATCAAAAGTACTACTATTAGAAACTCCATAAGGAAATAATTGTATCTCATAAGTTAATTCAAGGAATAGAATAGACAGGTCTGTCCTTCTCACAGTCCGAATCACACAAATAACTATTAATTATAAACTTCTTTGTGATATTAATTGTACAATATACATATAAATCTTACCCAATGTTTCTCTCAGGTGAAGGTGATCATGTAACGGCAGATTTCCTCCTCTTCGTCTGAAGAGGTGTAGCAGGGATCGGACCAAAACGCAGCGTGGTAAGTGTCCATATCGTTTATTATAAAACAAACTGAACACTAAGAATTACAAAACAATAAATGTGAACATGACTGAAAACCAAACCGAAACAGCCCCGTGTGGTGACAGACATGGAAACAAACACCCACAAACCAGCAGTGAAACCCAGGCTACCTAAGTATGATTCTCAATCAGAGACAACTAACGACACCTGCCTCTGATTGAGAACCATACTAGGCCAAAACAGAAACCAAACATAGAAACACAAAACATAGACTGCCCACCACAACTCACGCCCTGACCATACTAAATAAAGACAAAGCAAAGAAAATAAAGGTCAGAACGTGTCAGAACAGAGGTCTGAGGTCATTTAACCTCTTAAAGTGTTTCTCTCCCTGTTCTTTCCCTCAGACAAATTATTTAAAAATATGTCAAACATTTCATACTTTTTGTTTACCAGGTTTACATTTGTTTTTTTGAGTACATTCCTCATCAATTTTTATTTTATTTTAATTTGTGTACTTTTTAAGGTGCAACCTTTCTTACCCATGAAAAACCCACTAAAAACAAATGCAATAAATCAAATATGGTATTAACACCACTAACAAATATTCATAACAGATGAGTTGTCTGTGCATGCTGTGTGTGATAAAACGTAGGGCAAAAACAAAGAAACCAATTGCCAGGCCTTACTTATTTGGGATTTATGGTCAAATCTGGATACCTTTACTTTATTCAGAATTTCACAAACTGTTCTCCCAAGACATTTCAAAGAGATAGGGGCACCCATCCTCTCCTAAAATAAAAAATAAACATTTAGTTAGTTTTCACTTTGCTTAATCTTAAACCAATTTACTTTCCAATTAATCTACATCTCTGTTTCCTTTATCTCAGAAGCCCTCTCAATCACCATCACCCAGTACATGTCTATTCCACTCTATAATCTCTACAATACTCCACCTCTGTCTTTCCATCTAACGTTTACCAGGTGAACATATTTTTTTAAATTTACAGTCAAAATAAACATGATAACTTCTGTTCACAGGGAGGCCATTTTAATTACTCGTGACCCATTCTCCCTTTCATCAATTCTATATGTCTAGTTTAGAACAAGACGGAGTAAAGTGTCTCACGAGATTAAAACCACCTAGGGTTTCCCTAAGTCTGCATTGTTCCTACGCGATCACGTGTAAAGTGCTTCGTGACTTCCAAATTCGAAACCCCCAAATATGTTATTTTTTTCTACAATGTAGAAAATAGTCAAAATAAAGAAAATCCCTTGAATGAGTAGGTGTTCTAAAACTTCTGACCTCCATTGTCTACCGCCAATTTTAATATGTTACCTTTTAGAATCCACTGTTTTTGATTCTCGCAAGGATTATCCAACCCCAAAATCGGCTTTTGATTTTTCCCGTTACCCCGCTAAATATAATAATTTTCTTGCGTAATTTCGAGCTCTATTGGTACTACACTCACTTTTCCAATGATCAACGGCCCCATACACTATGCTTCGGTATTTATCCGCTACCCCCGCAATATCCGTGTTGATAACCGGTTTCAAACTTGCAATCAACGCATATGTACACATTTTATAAATATACTCACATACCCAAGCTGTGTTAGAATATCCATACTAATATACTATACTTTCACATCCTGATCTGTTTCACCTGTCTTTGTGCTTGTCTCCACCCACCATCCCCATTATCCCCAGTGTATTTATACCTGTGTTCTCTGTTTGTCTGTTGCCAGTTGTTTTGTTCGTCAAGCCTACCAGCGGTTTCCCCTTGCTCCTTTTTTTTCTATTTCCTGTTTTCTATTTTTACCAGTTTTGACCATTCTGCCTGCCCTGACCCTCTGTACCTTATGAACTCTAATCTGGATTACTGACCTCTGCCTGCCCTTGACCTGTTGTTTTGCCTGCCCCCTGTTCCAGTAATAAACTTGTGTTACTTCAACACTGTCTGCATCTGGGTCTTCTCCTGAAACGTAATAATATTCTACATGCTTAATGAGTATATACTTAATACTATATACTATTAATTCATTTTAGTACACTAGTTAGACATTTTACTACTTCAGGTGTTTTGGAAATTGACTGTTCAGAAGAGGACTGGCCACCACTCATAGCCTGGTTCCTCTCTAGGTTTCTTCCTAGGGAGTTTTTCCTAGCAACCGTGCTTCTACACCTGTATTGCTTACTGTTTGGGGTTTTAGACTGGGTTTCTGTAAAGCACTTTGTGACATCAGCTGATGTAAGAAGGGCTTTATAAATACATTTGATTGATTGATTGGTTCAGAATGTAAACTGCCCGCTCTGGCCAAGGAGCAGGGTTGTTTCAAGCTATCTGACCTCACAAAGGCAGTCAAGCATCCCAGCTAACTGGCTACTTCCATACAGAAAGAGGAGAACACCTCTTCACTCTGACCATTTACTCACCCTAGCAGAGCGGGTTAAGCTTTTGTCATGTTATACAAAGCGTTGGAGACTAACTGGGCTGCTAGCAACAATTTCATTACGTTCTTTCCCTGATGTTTACTGACCCCGGTCATATTCAATGCATCTTGAGCGTTTGTAAATTCATCAGTTATTCTGTGCTCTGCTACATTCAGATGAGTGCTCTAAAATCGGAGCAGATAGCCAGAGCGAATTTATGATGTCCATTGAGAACGCACAACGACTACACCATTTAGCTAAGCTAAGAATAACGTGAATAATCAAGTCAGTAAACATTGGGCAGTTGGATAGTGTCGTGTCTTTGGCTATGCCGGATTAAGTGATATGACATGCTATTCTATAAAATAATTTCTCCGTAATTAATATTACCTGATTGAGCTAAATATGTAAATGTAATTAACTAGAGAGTCGGGCACTACGAAATAATATTTATAGAGCTTTTGTCTTCCGAATAAACTCTTAAAGACCTAGTAATATTTTACATCAATAGCATTCAATATTAATCGTCATCTTAATTCAGTCTCATCTGAAAGTTGTAAATTATTGGTTATCTGCACAAACCCTGGCTTACAATTTGAATCAGCAATACAAAATTGGGTTTAATTATTTATTTACTAAATACCTAACTAATCAAAGAATTACACATAATTAAATCATAACATGATTACAAATTACATCATAAAGGAAAACTTCCCTAGCGGGCGGAACAGATATGACAGCATGTTACACCAAAGAAAAGTGTCAGGGTTTGAGTGAAAGAGCGGGAAGACTGAGGAACAAAGGGAAGAAGCTGTGCTATCGTAAATACAGTATCTTATGCATTCTAAATTACCGCCCATTTGGAAAAGGAAAATGCAATACATTTTTACACTGAGCTGCGCTTCGGTAGGTTGGTGGTAGATGGAAGGCCTTGTTGCCCAACCGAGTCCTTTGAAGAATGCCTCTGGTTCTCAATTGGAGACGTTGTAGTAACGTCGTTGGGTGATAGACGGGATGCTCTGTCTATTCCTTCCTAACCCTCGTTTGCATCTGCTGTTGCTAACTCAACGGCTAGGAGGTATCACTTCTGTAGTGAATAAGAGTTCAAAGTTCATTCCACAAGCTCACGCTGATGTTGGCTTCGTTCTGTAGTTATTATCTGAACCATTCTGACATAGGACCATCGTCCTCACGTCCTCAGAACAGGAGGTTATATTGTCGCCAAGGGCTTATATAGGAAGGGAGAGGAGGGCGTGTTTGAAAAGTTGTATAGCCCATGTCCCTTCACAGGGGCGGGCCACTGATTGAGCAGAGCCTTATCTTATGAAAACCCAAATCTCACATTTTAGAAGCTAAAATCACATTTCATCCCATCACGACTAATTTCATATTCAAACATTTAAATTGAACAACAATTCCATGTGAATCCGATAACTCTGATGTGTAGACTTTCAACTGTAGAGTTTGTCATCTTGTCATTGATGAGAATGTCTCAGATGACAACCGAACTGACATCATATTCATTAAGTACATATGTTCAATTTTCACCTTCTGATGTTCCCAGAAACTCTATGTTAACAAGAGTTTTGCAAATGTAACATCAGTAGAGTAGAGAGAGGAAAAAGGGGGAAAGAAGTATTTATGACTGTTATAAACCTACCCCCATGCCAACGTCATGACAATAGCACATAGTTAATATACTAGTAAGTTCAATGCAATGATTTGATATGCACTTTATAAGGATAGCGTAACCAACAAACTGTCAGCCAACATAACGTACAGTGGTTCCTTCTTTAAAAGTTGTGTCATACTGGGGCACACCTTGCGTGCTGCTGCAGCATTCTGTGGCACGTAATTTAATTCTCAGCCATTTTTTCTGTTATTGCTAGTTTGACCACCAGAGGGCATCTTTGAGAAGCATTTGATGGTATTCTTTATTGGCATTAACAGAGAATGTAAACACTTTTTTGTAATAACATAGTATATGGGATTGATTTTAAGAAATTTGGCTTAATTAATTTGATTAATACTATGGTGTTTCTATTCAGAGAAAAATGACAAACAAAACCCTCAGGATGGAATGGAAAATATGGCACTGTACAACGTGATTGTTGGGGGTCGGCTGCAGGATTGGAGGATTCTAAATTGTTTGCCTTCATTAGGCAGCTTTGTTCCAATATTTCTGTAAATCAGTGATATTTATTCCCATAGTAATGCGTTATGGATCCATAACTAAATCAACCTCTGCATTTTGAAAGATTCTGTTATTATCAGTATTTTTATGTTTATTTGTTTATTAGGCTACTGTGCAGTCTACAGCGCCTAATTTCTTACATAAGTGAGAGCAGGCCATGTCTGTACTACAGACTGCAGGGCACGCTGGAGACCGATGTTATTTCATAGTTGTGATGTCTTCTCTATTATTTTACAATGTAGAAACTAGTAAAAATAAAGAAAAATCCTGGAATGAGTAGGTGTGTCCAAACCTTTGACTGGTACTAGCTTAATTCATTTGATTAATATTAGGGTGTTTCTATTCCATGAAGAAATGAAAAACCCTCTCGGTTTCCGTTGGGATGGAACAGAAAATCTGAGCTGTACAATGTGATGGTTTGTAAATTCAGACCGTTTCGCTCTCAGAGCGCACAATGGACATTCGGGCCGAGGAGTAGGGTTGATTTGAGTGTGCTGGCCTTACAACGGCAGTCAAGCACCCAAGCTGACGTTGGCTAGCTTGCTAGCTACTTCCAGACACAAATGAGACCACTCTGACCATTTTACTCACCCTAGCTGAGCTGGTAAGGCAGTTTTTGTTTTAACCTGAGCATTGGTGACTGTAACTGTGTTGGAAACAATTTAATTATGCTTTTCTTCCGACGTTTGTTGAATGCTCGTAAATTAACTATTCTGCGCTCTGGTACACTCAGACGAGAGTGTTCTGAAATCTGTGTAGATAGTAGGCTGGACACATGACATTTTTATCAACTAGTTCATTGCATTGGCCGTGGAGCCCAGTTTCATAATATGACAATATGTCCAAGCTGCTTGCCATCGTTTTGAAGTACTCGCGAAAAAACAGGCCTTATTTTAATGCATTTTTCACCCTGCCAGCTCCTATTAGTTCTATTGAGCACCGTGGCACCAACTCACCTTCCGAACGTTCTTTTCCCAGCTTATTGCTCAACGTCACAATGCCTGCTTCGCTATTGTTGGCAATGAGACCTGCTCACGTTGTTTTATAGTTAAAATGTAAACAACAAAAAAATAATATTGGAACTCTGTGGTCTATTGGCATGTCTGTCTATTTCGCCAAATTTCTCACAATGTGTATATTTAGATTTTTTTCAAGTCGGACGCCAATTAAATCATGAATCTCGTCTTTCTAATTATGTAAGCCTGGGTAGCTAGCTTGGTTGTCATCAAATGCTAGCCCCAAAATACTTTTTTCCCTTGGAACGCTGAGTTCCCCCCATTGTTTTCCTATGGAGAGGCATGCCTGTCTATTTCGCCAAATATCTCACTGTGTACATGTATATATTTTTTCAAGTCCGGCACCATTTTAAATCAGGAGAATCCCCACTTTGTAATTATGTAAGTCTGGGCAGCGAGCTTGTTTGTCATCGATCACTAGACAAGAAATAGTCAGGAGTTTACATTATTTAGTACCCTCAAAGCTTATCAATAAGCTAAGGATCTTGGGACTAAACACCTCCCTCTGCAACTGGATCCTGGACTTCCTGACAGGCTGTCCCCAGGTGGTGAGGGTAGATAGCAACACATCTGCCACACTGATCCCAAACACTGGAGCCCCTCAGGGGTGCGTGCTCAGTCCTCTCCTGTACTCCCTGTTCACCCACGACTGCGTGACCAGTCACGACTCCAACACCATCATTAAGTTTGCAGATGACAACAGTTTATGGACCTGATCACCGACAACAACGAGACACCCTTTAGGGAGGTGGTGAGAGACCTGGCCGGGTTGTGCCAGAATATCAACCGATCCTTCATCGTAATCAAGACAAAGGAGATGATTGTGAACTACAGGAAAAGGAGGACTGAGCATGCCCCCATTCTCATCAACGGGGCTGTAGTGGAGCAGGTTGAGCGCTTCAAGTTCCTTGGTGTCCACATCACCAACAAACTAGAATGGTCCAAACACACCAAAAGTCGCGAAGAGGGCACGACAAAACCTATTCCCCCTCAGGAAACAAAAAATATTTGGCATGGGTCCTCAGATCCTCAAAAGGTCATAGACTGTTTTCTCTACTATCGCATGGAAAGCGGTACCGGAGTGCCAAGTCTAGGACCAAAACTCATGAACAGGTAATGAAATGGCTACCTGGACTATTTGCATTGTCCCGCCTCCCCAACCCTTCTTGTACTCTGTTGCAACTCTCTGTTTATCATATATGCATGGTCACTTTAACTATACATTCATGTACATACTACATCAATTATCCTGATTAACCGGTGCCACTGCACATTGGCTACCCGGGCAATCTGGATTGTGTCCCGCCAACCGCCAACCCCTCTTTTATGCTACTGCTTATCAGTTGTTTTTATTTCTTTACCTATCTATTGTTCACCTAATACCTATTTTTTACTTAAAAATTGCACTGTCGATTAGGGCCTGTATGTAAGCATTTCACTATATGGTCTTCACCCGTTCTATTCTATATGGTCTTCACCTGTTCTTTGATTTAATTTGATTAAGATTACCTCACTCAAGGTTTCAATATATGCTAATCTTAACAATTTTCCAAGGTAGTGATTCCCACTTCCCCGGAGAGTAGTTATGGTTTTTGTGCCTTTTAATTGGTCACGACACCTGATACTTTGTATTCGTACCAATACTAACACTCTGCCAATTTACTACTGTATAATATGGGAGACCTAATGTCTCACGCTTCTAATATCACTGGTGTTGATAACACATTAATAAATCAAAATTAGGGTCCATCGTCTGTCCATAATATAAATGTCCTGTCAATGGTAAGAAATTTGCGATGCAATGTAAGCCCGTCTGTGACACAAAACTACCTTTCTTTTTCCAACAACTGCGAGTAGTTGAGAAAGTATCCTATACATCCCATGCATAGTACCAATCACATGTAATCCCCAATTTGCAGAGAAAATCTCTTCCTGACAAATTTACAGGACAAAACGCAGACAATGAATTGATGTTTAATCAACTTTAACACGTAGGGGCATCGTTAGCAACTGTTTCATAGTCACTCCACATTACTGAGTGATTCATTTGACATGGGAGGTTTAAAGTTGACAGACCTTGCAGCAACAGTGTCTACTACAAAATCTATTGACTCACCACTGACGAAGAGACAAACCATTGTCTCCTCGCAGGGGTTTGAAAAAATCTTTAAAAGTTGTCCAAGGGTGTCAACTGTCTATACCTTGCGTCAGTCCATATGTGGGTTGCAAAGGATTTTCGGTGGAGGTCCGGTTTTTCCAAACTTACACTGATGCCCTCAGTTTACTTGGTTTTGGACACTTTCTATCGAAATGTCCCTCTTTTCCACAGTTTTAACAAGGAAACACACACTCGGACACAAACACACAAAACAGTATTTGGTTTGGAATGTCTGCCTTACATATAATTTAAAAAATTGTAATTTCTACTCCATCAAAATATTATTTAATTATTTATGTAATTTAAAATGTTGTACCCACATGGTAGTCCCTCCTATGCAAATTTCTGTGTAGGAAATTTAAATTTATAGCTGGTTTCCCAATAATAACTAACTGTTTTACCAGTACACTGATTAATACATTTTCTTTTACAATGTTTATAACAATAAGGTTCACAGATAATTCCCCAAATAGGGTACAGGCAATGCCCAGGGTCAAAAACCAGACTGCACGATACAACAAACACAAAACAAAACAATTCCACACAAAGACATGGGGGGCACAAAAGTATTTAGTCAGCCACCAATTGTGCAAGTTCTCCCACTTAAAAAGATGAGAGAGGCCTGTAATTTTCATCATAGGTACACTTCAACTATGACAGACAAAATGAGAAGAAAAAAATCCAGAAAATCACATTGTAGCATTTTTTATGAATTTATTTGCAAATGATGGTGGAAAATAAGTATTACATGGCCCCATTGTTTGCCCCACTGTATATACAGAGCTGGGACCAAAGTAACAAAGCCTACCATCAGTAACACACTCCTGCAGTGCCAGACGTGTCCCCCTGCTTAAGCCAGACTGACTAAATGTTTTTTTGCCCCACTGTATGCAGTGTGATTAGGGAATGTAAACCAGGTGTGCGGGGAACAAGAAAAAAACAAATGGAGCAATGAAAAATTGAGCAGCCATGGCTAGAAAGCAGGTGACATCGACCGCCGAACAAACAAGTAGGGGAGCCGACTTCGGCGGAAGTCGTGACACAATGCTTTAGCTAGCTAGATTCTTTACATCCACTGTTTCCCTAGACAACAGCCTGTGTTGCTGCTTTTAGCCAGCGAGCTAATGTTAGCCAGTCAGTTAACTTGCTAATTGGCCTATTTCGTAAATTAACTTTATGACAAAAATATATGCACAATCGTTTGTCTCTACATTAGCTTGACTCATTATGACGTTATAACTACATCTGCTTCCACTGTAATGTTTTGTCAGCCATCTTTGTTGAAGTCTGAAGAAAGCCACCAGAGACGGGTGGCTCTCGTCAAATTCGTCATTGGAACCACTCGATATGATTGGTCATATAAAAACCTTGGGACCCAAATGCATAATGAGTGCTCTTACTACCCCTTGAGGTGGTCTGGAGCAATGAAGCTGTGACGCTTGGTACTTCTAAGTCCCGCGGTGTATTCTCGCAACCTTTAACCTGTTGCTTCTACCCGGGACGCTTGCGTCCCAACTAGAGCTCTGGAAATGCAAATGCGCTACGCTAAATGCTAATAGTATTAGTTAAAACTCAAAAGTTCATTAAAATACACATGCAGGGTATCGAATTAAAGCTACACTCGTTGTGAATCCAGGCAACAAGTCAGATTTTTAAAATGCTTTTTGGCGAAAGCATGAGAAGCTATTATCTGATAGCATGCAACACCCCAAAAGACCCACAGGGGACGTAAACAAAAGAATTAGCATTTCGGCGTTACACAAACCGCACAATAAAATAGAAAACATTCATTACCTTTCACCATCTTCTTTGTTGGCATTCCTAGATGTCCCATAAACACTATTTGGGTCTTTATTTCGATTAAATCGGTCCATATAAAGCCTAGATATCGTTATATGTAGACTGTGTGATAAACGAAAAAAACATCGTTTCAAAACGTAACGTCATTTTTTAAAATTCAAAAAGTCGACGATAAACTTTCACAAAACACTTCGAAATACGTTTGTAATGCAACTTTAGGTATTAGTAAACGTTAATAAGCGATAAAATTCATCAGGAGGCGATGTAAAGATCATTAGCTGTCCGTCTGGAAAAATGTCCGGCTAGAAACTCAACGAAAATATCCGGTCCTAGACCGGATTAGATACGGTGTCCTGTATGTGTTTGACCAAGAAAAAACTCGAAGGGAAATGACAAGACTCTAGACACCCTGTGGAAGCTGTAGGTACTGCAACCTCAGTCAATTAATTGTGGTTCACGTTTATCAATGGGTTCAAGTAGCGCATGGATATATTTTCCCCATTTTCAGTGATCAGTTTTTCCTGTGCTTTTCGATGTAAATGCCGTTCTGGTAAAGCCACAGCAGTGATTTAACCAGTTTTTTAAACGTCTGAGTGTTTTCTATCCACACAGACTAAGCAAATGCATATACTATATTCCTGGCATGAGTAGCAGGGCGCTGAAATGTTGCGCGATTTTTAACAGAATGTTCAAAAAAGTAGAGGGTCGACTGAAGAGGTTAAGACCAATAAGCATACAAATAGTATGGTTCGTGGTTATGCTGAGTACGGGAAAGGCTGCCAAATTTCATACATTATTTAGATTATTTTCATTTTCCAGCTGAATTGCTAGAATGCTATTGGGCTTTTTTAATGCCTCTATGGCTTTGCTATAGTTTACCTCTTCTATGATGGTTATTTCTGTGCCTCTCTCAACAGTATCCAGAGTTTGGATAAAATGGCACCAGGAAGAAATTGCAGCAGTTTATCGGGCGCCTAAACAATTATGCTTTTATGTGCTTTTATGTGGGGTTTGTGTTATTTGTATATAATATATTATATACAATTTTTATTTTGTACATAATGTTTCTGCCACCTTATCTTACGGCAAAAAAAGAGCTTCTGGATATCACGACAGCGATCACTCACCTCGGATTAGACAAAGATTTTTTCTTCAACAAGCAGGGCGCACAGGTACAAGGCCAACATCCCCGTCATTGGCAAGAAAAAGAGACACAGGTACAGAGGACACAAAGCGGGGTGCCGAGTAAGGATCCGCAGACGGCGAGTGGGAAAGTCAGTATTACAACTTTAACATGTAGGGTCATCGTTAGCAACTCTTTCATAGTCACTCCACATTGCTGACTGATCCATTTGACATGGGAGGTTTAAAGTTATGACAGACCTTGCAGCACCAGTGTCTACCACAAAATCTATTGACTCACCACTGACGAAGCGACAAACCATAAAAAAAAATCTTTAACTTCTTGACCCATCCCTTTAGCGGGATAATAGTCATCAACAACCGTTGAATTGCATAGCGCCAAATTCAAATAATATTACAATTTTTTTTTATATTCATGAAATCACAAGTGCAATATAACAAAACACAGTTTAGCCTTTTGTTAATCCATCTGTCGTATCAGATTTTGAAAATATGCTTTACAGCAAAAGCAATCCAAGCGTTTGTGTAAGTTTATCGATCGCTCAACAAAACATTATGAACACCTAGCATCAAGTAGCTTGGTCACGAAAATCAGAAAAGCAATCAAATTAATCATTTACCTTTGATGATTTTCGGATGTTTTCACCCACGAGACTCCCAGTTACACAATAAATGTTCCTTTTGTTCCATAAAGATTATTTTTATATCCAAAATACCTCCGTTTGTTTGTCGCGTTATGTTCAGAAATCCACAGGAAAGAGCGGTCACGACAATGCAGACAGATTCCAAATAGTATCCGTAATGTCCACAGAAACATGTCAAACGTTTCTTGATAATCAATCCTCAGGTTGTTTTTAAAATATATAATCGATAATATATCAACCGCAACCGTCTTTTTCAGTAGGAGAGGGAAAGGCAATGGCTGCCCAAACTGTTGCGCCAAGCAAAACGCTGCTGGCACCCGGCCATACAATGACGCAATGTTATCTTTCTCACTAATTTTTCAAAATAAAAGCCTGAAACTATGTCTAACGACTGTTGACACCTTGAGGAAGCAATAGGAAAAGGAAACTGGTTGATATCCCTTTAAATGGAGCAAAGGCAGGCTATGGAACATGGAGTTTTCAAAATAGAAGCCACTTCCTGGTTTGATTTTCCTCAGGGTTTCGCCTGCAATATCAGTTCTGTTATCCTCACAGACAATATTTTGACCGTTTTGGAAACTTGTGTTTTCTTTCCTAATCTGCCAATTATATGCATATTCTAGCATCTGGTCCTGAGAAATAGGCCGTTTACTTTGGGAATGTTATTTTTCCAAACATAAAAATAGTGCCCCCTAGCTTCAAGATGTTAAAAGCTGTCCAAGGGTGTCAACTGTCTCTACCTTGTGTCAGTCCATATGTGGGTTGTTGTAAAGGGTTGTAAAAGGGTTGTTTTCAGGGGAGGTCCGATTTTCCAAACTTACCCTGCTGCTCTTTGTTTCCCAATAATAACTAACTGTTTTACCAGAACACTGATTAATACATTTTCTTTTACCATGTTTATCAAACGATATATATTTGTCTACTATATATTTGTCTATTTTCTTATTTTATCATGGAACACTTTCATTAGGACTCTGTCCTCGTATCTCTTACATAGCTCATGCATTACACTTTACGATCGTAACCCATGGTATATTAATTCAGGAAATTGTCCTGGTATCGCTATAGTACCTCAGGATCTTATTCTGGAATCACTTACATCAGGACTCTGTCCTGGTATCTCTAACACGCGTGACGACTTTCTATAAGTTAACTTCCTCAATTGGAGGCTGTGTTTAAGAAAATCACTCTCACCCTTAATTTATCTTATCTGTCCGAAATGTATCCACTCACACTCCCGGTAGGTCCAAGGATGGTCCCTCCTGCTCCAAGTAAGTGGAGTGTGGGCTCCCCTGAGCCACATCTAACGGTGACCCTGCACGCAGTTAACCTCGGTCTCCCAGGAGCAAGTATCTCACCTCTGTCACCAAATTGTCTAGAAATTCTAATCAAAGGGAAGAGAGACTGCAGATTCCATCAAACACTTTATTATGCGTTTTGCAAAAATGGAGCAGTTAACTATGCACTTCAACAGTTGTCCAGTTAAGGACCATCGAATAGTGTCGGTTCTCAGCTTTTATAGAGAAGCACATCCTTTTGTATACCTGGCAGTCAGCAGATAGTGTGTAAAAGGTAATTAGTGGTCTGTGCAGATTTAAGATAGTCTGAGGGCTCAACCGTATAACTGCATCTACAACAGCAAACACTATAATGTGCTCCTTTCTTCAAGTTTCCATACATGTGACTTTCTGTAGATGGTCAACCCACAGGATGTCACATGCTGCGGTCGCACCCAAACAGACCTTAGCTATATGCCCAGTCTTATGACAAGTTTGTATCAAGTTAAGAGAACACAAGCATATAACAAGAAACTATTCATTAAGCAGTCAAACACGGGATAGCATGACAAATTATGTAATTTTCCACAACACATAACAAATAGGGTTGAATACTTATTGACTCAAGACATAATTCCACTTTGACATTGAAACAAAATCTCAATTGAATCCATTTTCAATTCAGGCTGTAACACAACAAAATGTGTAAACAATGAAAAGGTGTGAATAATTTCTGAAGGCAATGTATACATTTAAAAATATCAGTGGTAGCAAAGATTAGCTATATAATGACCAGTGAATACCCCATTCTATTATAGACAGTGACATGACAGACCAATCAGAACCCATCTGTCACATTCTGACCTTAGATCTTTTGTTATTTCTTTGTTTTAGCATGGTCAGGGCGTGAGTTGGGTGTGGAATCTGTTCTTTTTTCTAGGTTGTGGTTTTGTATTTGGCCTGGTATGGTTCTCAATCAGAGGCAGGTGTCGTTCGTTGTCTCTGATTGAGAATCATACTTACGTAGCCTTTTCCCACCTGTGTTTTGTGGGTGATTGTTATGTGTAGGTCACCTTACAGAACTGTTTTGTTTCGTTCTCCCTTGTTATTTTGTTTAGTGTTCTCGGTTTAATAAATATAATGATGAACACTTACCACGCTGCGCTTTGGTCCTCACCTCACGACGAGCGTTACAGAATCTCTCGGCATGTCCAACCCCTCCAGTATATCAGCCAATCATGGATCCTGCAAATCGTGGATCCTGCCATTCAAGATTATTCGTAATCATGGTAGCAGCCACATTCATGTAGAAGTGTTTAGAAACATATTCTATTCTTATTTACAATAAAAGTGACTCCTAAATGACACAATACATTATTTACCATTAATTCTATTAGGCACAAAATAATCTGAAACACAACCAAAACAAACAGCAAATGCATCCAACAATTGTGTAGCATCACAATCATAATGTAGAAATTGCGTGATATGAATATGGGACCAAAATACTTTACTTTTTACTACATATACAAATAAATGTATCCAATATTTTTGGTGCCCTAAAATAGGGGGAATATGTACAAAAGGTGCTGTAATTTCACCCGATTTGAAATAAAATATACTCAAATTGAAGCTGACAGTCTGCAATTTAACCTCATAGTCATTGTATCATTTCAAATACAGAGTACAGCGGCAAAACAACAACAAAAAATGCACTGTCCCAATACTTTTAAAGCTGTAGGACCCATGTTTGTTTGGCTTCTGCACACACTAGTTCTTCAATTTTCCCTTTCACCAAAGTTCAAGGGGGCCGAATACTTTCGCAAGGCACTGTATATATTTATGATAGTTTTCCACAGATAGCAGATATGCAATTTGCAGAGTACAAACTTGGTTTGACATTATCCTGAGTGCTAATCAATAAAAATGTCTGTTAAATTCGCTGCTCTGTTTAGCTTTTTTACACCGTGTCATTTCATAGGAAATTGTCGGAGGTGCTCTCGTATTGTTACATCATCAACATTTCTCCCCCTTTACCTTCTGTACATTCTCAAAATGAAGGATATCATAACATGTTCCTTCTTTTCTTTCGTTATTTCTTTTCATTCCTCAGGTCATCTCCATTGGACACAGCTATCCATAAGCAGACATCTGAGGTGGGGGCGGGAAAGGGGGGAGGAAAGGAGGGTGAGCCAGAGGGGAAGAAAATAGGTTGGTGGGGAGTTCCTGGGGATGGGGTTTGTTCATAGCTAGACGAGCATGATGACCGCACTGGAGGCTATACTCCTCCTCTAACCACCGCGTGAACAAGCGGCATAAGCGGGGGGCCTTCGCCGTCATTCAGTGGACTCGCTGAGGCGTATGAGCACATGCTCCACAGGAGATGAAACCGTTGTGACTGAAAAGCGACCCAGTCTCTCTCCTCCAAAAGCACCTGTCCTCTCCATTCCAAAAACACCCATTCTCTCTCTCTCGGCACCCCTCTCTCTCTTTTCTCTCTAACCGATCAATAACAAGTAAAATTATGGGCAAGTAAAATTATGAGAGATGGGGAAGGAGGGGCAGAGGGATGGAAGGAGAGGGGTCTAAACCTACAGGCTTGACTGCTTCAGTGTTGTCGACATCTGCCACTTATCAATGGGGGTCTTGATTGATTGAGGCCCACAGTCACTGCTTCGCAAAAGAGAGTGGAAGAAAGAGAGATGGAAAACAGAGGAGAGAGAGGTGCCTAAAGGATGGAGAAAAAGAGCAGTGGCAGCGAGTCCAGTCCTCTCTCAGCCTCCAACAATATTGATGTTATTTTTCTGGCTCTTCAAAGGCAGCAGTCTGGGTTCTTGGTTTGGGTGTTGTGCTACAGAAGCTTCCCAAACCCTCTGAGGCTTGTGAAAAAAAGCATCCCAGACACACACACACACACACACACACACACACACACACACACACACAGGGGAAAGCTCACATGCATGCACATAAACCAACCAATGCACACGAGTGCTAATGCATACATATGTACACTGTTCAAAGAAATAAAGGGAACACTAAAATAACACATCCTAGATCTGAATGAATTAAATATTCTTATTAAATACTTTTTTCTTGACATAGTTGAATGTGCTGACAACAAAACTCTCACAAAAATGATCAATGGAAATCAAATTTATCAACCCATGGAAGTCTTGGAGTCACACTCAAAATTAAAGTGGAAAACCACACTACAGGCTGATCCAAATTTGATGTAATGTCTTTAAAACAAGTCAAAATGAGGCTCAGTAGTGTGTGTGGCCTCCACGTGCCTGTATGACCTCCCTACAACGCCTGGTCATGCTCCTGATGAAGTGGCGGATGGTCTCCTGAGGGATCTCCTCCCAGACCTGGACTAAAGCATCCGCCAGCTCCTGGACAGTCTGTGGTGCAACGTGGCGTTGGTGGATGGAGCGAGACATAATGTCCCAGATGTGCTCAATTGGATTCAGGTCTGGGGAACGTGCGGGCCAGTCCATAGCATCAATGCCTTCCTCTAGCAGGAACTGCTGACACACTCCAGCCACATGAGGTCTAGCATTGTCTTGCATTAGGAGGAACCCAGGGCCAACCACACCAGCATATGGTCTCACAAGGGGTCTGAGGATCTCATCTCGGTACCTAATGGCAGTCAGGCTACCTCTGGCGAGCACATGGAGGGCTGTGCGGCCCCCCAAAGAAATGCCACCCCACACCATGACTGACCCACCGCCAAACCGGTCATGCTGGAGGATGTTTCAGGCAGCAGAACGTTCTCCATGGCGTCTCCAGACTCTGTCACATCTGTCACATGTGCTCAGTGGGAACCTGCTTTCATCTGTGAAGAGCACAGGGCGTCAGTGGCGAATTTGCCAATCTTGGTGTTCTCTGGCAAATGCCAAACGTCCTGCACGGTGTTGGCCTGTAAGCACAACCCCCACCTGTGGATGTCGGGCCCTCATACCACCCTCATGGAGTCTGGTTCTGACCGTTTGAGCAGACACATGCACATTTGTGGCCTGCTGGAGGTCATTTTGCAGGGCTCTGGCAGTGCTCCTCCTTGCACAAAGGCGGAGGTAGCGGTCCTGCTGCTGGGTTGTTGCCCTCCTACGGCCTCCTCCACATCTCCTGATGTACTGGCCTGTCTCCTGGTAGCGCCTCCATGCTCTGGACACTGCGCTGACAGACACAGCAAACCTTCTTGCCACAGCTCGCATTGATGTTCCATCCTGGATGAGCTGCACTACCTGAGCCACTTGTGTGGGTTGTAGACTCCGTCTCATGCTACCACTAGAGTGAAAGCACCGCCAGCATTCAAAAGTGACCAAAACATCAGCCAGGAAGCATAGGAACTGAGAAGTGGTCTGTGTTCACCACCTGCAGAACCACTCCTTTATTGGGGGTGTCTTGCTAATTGCCTATAATTTCCACCTGTTGTCTATTCCATTTGCACAACAGCGTGTGAAATTTGTCAATCAGTGTTGCTTCCTAAGTGGACAGTTTGATTTCACAGAAGTGTGATTGACTTGGAGTTACATTGTGTTGTTTAAGTGTTCCCTTTATTTTTTAAGTAGTGTGTATATACACACACACACCCAGGTAGAGGAAATGGAGGAGAAATACACATCTTCATCTAATTATGGAGCTTAATAAACTCACTCAAAGGGGAATGCTTACTTTGTGTCCTTTGGGCAAACATTGTTTCCACATGACAGGCTCAATAGCACAAATATACACTATTTTCACACTTTTTACTTTGTGTCACCTTGGGTGTTTGGTTACTTTTGTCTCAAGGTGGAGAGACTCTTTTTTCCAATAGGTTATTTGCAATGCCTCATAACAAGTTTTTTTGAAAATTTTCCACATATTTTGTATCTTGATAAAGTTGAGAAAAAGTAAGCAGATACATACAGACAAATTAAAACAGTATTCAAATAGATTTAACAGAATGTAACAAGCTGGTTGTACTCTGTTACAGTACATTATGTGTTTAGTGTTGTGTACTCATGTCACAGTATATCCCGTTAAGAGGTCAATTTAGTTAGGTGAATAGAAAAACGAAATGACAACTCAAAGGTGACTCTTCTTCCACCTGTGTGAATGAATTGTATTAATACTCTTATTATAAACAAAGAGTTTTATGGCTAATGCACTAAAGATGCCCTACAGTCGACACTCTTACTCATTCCAATATAGCTTTAAAAAAGGGGACAGTCCGAACTCGGTCTTTTACTTTATTTCATTGCGAAGACAGAGCGGATCTTCCTTTTTTCATGTATTGTAGGGATGAGTAGGGCATCTTTAGTGCCTCAGCCATACATCTATTTGTGTACAACCTAAGATAAGAATCCACAAGTAGACATGCGTGGGGTTTCGCCTTTTTCATGTTACACAATGCTCACACTTCCACTCCTCTCATATATAACTCTCCTTTCATGAATGGAGATTCAATACTTCGCCCATAGGCTTGAATCACCCCTGTAGCCACCCTGTTGGACTGAACATAGAGTTCACACCTGGAGGTGCCCTCTATTGTTCTGTGAACAGACAACAGACAAGATGATGTAAGTGTGCAAGAGGCACATCATCTGTTCTGTGCCTTCAGCGCTCAAATGCTGTTGTATTCCCATAAGACATGTGAGTGAGTGCAGGCCGCCATATGTTTGTGTGTGTGTGTGGGGGGGGGCGTGTGTGTATACACTCAGAAATAAAAGGTGCTATATAGAACCTAAAATGGTTCTTCGGCTGTCCCCATAGGATAACCCTTTGAATTACTATGTTTGGTTCCAGGTAGAACCCTTATGGGTTCCAAGAAGAACCCTTTCCACAGAGGACTCCACCTGAAACAAAAAGGATTATCCTATGAGGACACCCAAAGAACCCTTTCAGAACCGTTTTTTTCTAAGAGTGTATTATGCATACGTGTGCTCGTCCTGTGTTTGTATGCTGGGGAGAGGGGGGGGGGTCTATATCTGTTGCGGCTCATATAGAGCTTGGACAAAATGTCCTGGGACTTGTACCCTAAATGTCAGAGGACTTGTCTCCACTCTGGGAACATGTAACCCTTAAACATCAAATACAGTCTCTCACGTCAAATGCTACATGTAAGGAGATAGTGTCCCAAATGACACTATATTCCCTATATAGTGTACTAAATAGTGAATAGGGTGCCAAAAGAAAAGGCTAAATTCAGAATAGGGTGCCATTTTGGACGCAACCACCGTGTGCTTGCTCATCACTTCCCATTCACTGTTCAAAACCAATGATGTCACAGACCGAAAATAATCATTGAGTGAAGTATACTTAAATTATGTTGTCTTTTTATTTATTTTATTTCACCTTAATTTAACCAGGTAGGCAAGTTGAGAACAAGTTCTCATTTACAATTGTGACCTAGCCAAGATAAAGCAAAGCAGTTCGACACATACGACACAGAGTTACACAGAGTAAAACAAACATACAGTCAATAATACAGTATAAACAAGTCTATATACGATGTGAGCAAATGAGGTGAGATAAGGGATGTAAAGGCAAAAAAATGACATGGTGGCAAAGTAAATACAATATAGCAAGTAAAACACTTGAATGGTAGATTTGCAGTGGAAGAATGTGCAAAGTAGAAATAAAAATAATGGGGTGCAAAGGAGCAAAATAAATAAATACAGTAGGGAAAGAGGAAGTTTGGGCTAAATTATAGGTGGGCTATGTACAGGTGCAGTGATCTGTGAGCTGCTCTGACAGTTGGCGCTTAAAGCTAGTGAGGGAGATAAGTGTTTCCAGGTTCAGAGATTTTTGTAGTTCGTTCCAGTTATTGGCAGCAGAGAACTGGAAGGAGAGGCGGCCAAAGAAAGAATTGGTTTTGGGGGTGACCAGAGAGATATACCTGCTGGAGCGCGTGCTACAGGTGGGAGATGCTATGGTGACCAGCGAGCTGAGATAAGGGGGGACTTTACCTAGCAGGGTCTTGTAGATGACATGGAGCCAGTGGGTTTGGCGACGAGTATGAAGCGAGGGCCAGCCAACGAGAGCGTACAGGTCGCAATGGTGGGTAGTATATGGGGCTTTGGTGACAAAACGGATTACACTGTGATAGACTGCATCCAATTTGTTGAGTAGGGTATTGGAGGCTATTTTGTAAATGAAGTCGAGGATTGATAGGATGGTCAGTTTTACAAGGGTATTTTTGGCAGCATGAGTGAAGGATGCTTTGTTGTGAAATAGGAAGCCAATTCTAGATTTAACTTTGGATTGGTGGGTCTGGAAGGAGAGTTTACAGTCTAACCAGACTGGGTATTTGTAGTTGTCCACGTATTCTAAGTCAGAGCCGTCCAGAGTAGTGATGTTGGACAGGCGGGCAGGTAGCGATCGGTTGAAGAGCATACATTTAGTTGTACTTGTATTTAAGAGCAATTGGAGGCCACAGAAGGAGAGTTGTATGGCATTGAAGCTTGCCTGGAGGGTTGTTAACACAGTGTCCAAAAAAGGGCCAGAAGTGTACAGAATGGTGTCGTCTGCGTAGAGGTGGATCAGAGACTCACCAGCAGCAAGAGCGACATCATTGATGTATACAGAGAAGAGAGTCGGTCCAAGAATTGAACCCTTTGGCACCCCCATAGAGACTGTCAGAGGTCTGGAATGCAGACCCTCCGATTTGACACACTGAACTCTATCAGAGAAGTAGTTGGTGAACCAGGCGAGCCAATCATTTGAGAAACCAAGGCTGTCGAGTCTGCCGATGAGGATGTGGTGATTGAGAGAGTCGAAAGTCTTGGCCAGATCAATGAATACGGCTGCACAGTAATGTTTCTTATCGATGGCGGTTAAGATATCGTTTAGGACCTTGAGCGTGGCTGAGGTGCACCCATGACCAGCTCTGAAACCAGATTGCATAGCAGAGAAGGTATGGTGAGATTGGAAATGGTCGGTAATCTGTTTGTTGACTTGGCTTTCGAAGACCTTAGAAAGGCAGGTTAGGATAGATAGAGGTCTGTAGCAGTTTGGGTCAAGAGTGTCCCCCCTTTGAAGAGGGGGATGACCACAGCTGCTTTCCAATCTTTGGGAATCTCAGACGACACGAAAGAGAGGTTGAACAGGCTAGTACATTTACATTTTACATTTAAGTCATTTAGGAGACGCTCTTATCCAGAGCGACTTACAACTTGGTGCGTTCACCTTATGATAGGGGTGGCAACAATTTCGGCAGATAATTTTAGAAAGTAAGGGTCCAGATTGTCCAGCCCGGCTGATTTGTACAGGTCCAGATTTTGCAGCTCTTTCAGAACATCAGCTGACTGGATTTGGGAGAAGGAGAAATGGGGAAGGCTTGGGCGAGTTGCTGTGGGGGGTGCAGGGCTGTTGCCCGGGGTAGGAGTAGCCAGGTGGAAAGCATGGCCAGCCGTAGAAAAATGCTTATTGAAATTCTCAATTATAGTGGATTTATCAGTGGTGACAGTGTTTCCTATCTTCAGTGCAGTGGGCAGCTGGGAGGAGGTGTTCTTATTCTCCATGGACTTTTTTTGAGTTAGTGTTGCAGAAAGTAAATTTCTGCTTGAAAAAGCTAGCCTTGGCGTTTCTAACTGCCTGTGTATAATGGTTTCTAGCTTCCCTGAACAGCTGCATATCACGGGGGCTGTTCGATGCTAATGCAGAACGCCATAGGATGTTTTTGTGTTGGTTAATTAAGGGCAGTCAGGTCTGGGGAGAACCAAGGGCTATATCTGTTCCTGGTTCTAAATTTCTTGAATGGGGCATGCTTATTTAAGATGGTTAGGAGGGCATTTAAAAAAACGTAATCAAGGTATTGATGAAGTCCAGGTTTGTATAACGATGGGGTGTAGGTGTGCGTAATGATTGTTGCCAGGACCGCAGGTTAGTAAACTTGCGATGTCGCGATGTAACCGTAAAAGCCTTGGTTTCATGCATGTTAGCATTAGAAGCCTACTCCCTAAGTTTGTTTTACTCTCTGCTTTAGCACACTGCCAAACCGGATGTCTTAGCCGTGTCTGAATCCTGACTTAGGAAAACCAACAAAAACCCTGAAATCTCCATCCCTAACTATAACATTTTGCGCCAAGAGAGAACTGCCAAAGGGGGCGGTGTTGCAATCTACTGCAAAGATTGCCTGTAGAGTTCTGTCTTACGATTCAGGTCTGTACCCAAACAATTCGAGTTTCTACTAAAAATTCACCTATCCAGAAACAAGTCTCTCACCTTTGCAGCTTGCTATAGACCACCCTCTGCCCCAGCACCATATGTGAATTGATTGCCCCCCATCTATCTTCTGAGCTCGTGCTACTAGGTGACCTAAACTGGGACATGCTTAAAGCCCCGGCCATCCTACAACCTAAGCTTGATGCCCTCAATCTCTCACAAATTATCAATGAACCTACCAGGTACAACCCCAAATCCGTAAACACGGGCACCCTCATAGATATCATCCTAACCAACCTGCCCTCCAAATACACCAATGCTGTTTTCAATCAAGATCTCAGTGATCACTGCCTCATTGCCTGCATCCGTAATGGGTCTGCGATCAAACGACCACCCCTCATCACTGTCAAATGCTCCCTAAAACACTTCTGCAAGCAGGCCTTTCTAATTGACCTGGCCGGGTTATCCTGGAATGACATTGACCTCATCCCATCAGTAGAGGATGCCTGGTTAATCTTTAAAAGTGCCTTCCTCACCATCTTAAATAAGCATGCTCCATTCAAAAAATGTGAAACTAGGAATAGATATAGTCCTTGGTTCACTCCAGACCTGTCTGCCCTTGACCAGCACAAAAACATCCTGTGGCGTTCTGCATTAGCATCTAATAGCCCCCATGATATGCAACTTTTCAGGGAAGTTAGGAACAAATATACACAGGCAGTTAGGAAAACTAAGGCTAGCTTTTTCAAACAGAAATTTGCATCCTGTAGTACAAATTCAAAAATGTTCTGGGACAATGTAAATCCATGGAGAATAAGAGCACCTCCTCCCAGCTGCCCACTGCTCTGAGGCTAGGAAACACTTACCACCGATAAATCCACTAAATTTGAGAATTTCAATAAACATTTCTCTACGGCTGGCCATGCTTTCCACCTGGCTACCCCTACCCCGGTCAACTGCCCGGCACCTTCAACAGCAACCCGCCCAAGACCCCACCGTTTCTCCTTCAGCCAAATCCAGATAGCTGATGTTCTGAAAGAGCTGCAAAATCTGTACCCCTACAAATCAGCCTGGCTAGACAATCTGGACCCTCTCTTTCCAAAATTATCTGCCGAAATTGTTGCAACCTCTATTACTAGCCTGTTCAACCTCTCTTTCGTATCATCTGAGATTCACAAAGATTGGAACGCTGCAGCGGTCATCCCCCTCTTCAAAGGGGGTGACACTCTAGACCCAAACTGCTACAGACCTATATCTATCCTACCCGGTCTTTCTAACGTCTTCGAAAGCCAAGTTAACAAACAGATTACCGACCATTTCTAATCCCACCGTACCGTCTCCGCTATGCAATCTGGTTTCAGAGCTAGTCATGGGTGCACCTCAGCCACGTTCAAGGCCCTAAACGATATCATAAACGCCATTGATAAGAGACATTACCGTGCAACCGTATTCATCAACCTGACCAAGGCTTTCGACTCTGTCAATCACCACATTCTTATTGGCAGACGCGACATCCTTGGTTTCTCAAATGATTGCCTCGTCTGGTTTACCAACTACTTCTCTGATAGAGTTCAGTGTGTCAAATCGGAGGGCCTGTTGTCAGGACCTCTAGCAGTCTCTATGGGGGTGCCACAGGGTTCAATTCTTCTCTTCTCTGTATAAATCAATGATGTCGCTCTTGCTGCTGGTGATTCTCTGATCCACCTCTACGCAGATGACACCACTTGTAGCACGCACTCCAGCAAGTATATCTCACTGGTCATCTCCCAAAGCCAATTCCTCCTTTGGTCGCTTTTCCTTCCAGTTCTCTGCTGCCAATGACTGGAACGAACTTCAAAAATCACTGAAGCTGGAGACTCATATCTCCCGCACTAGCTTTTAAGCACCAGCTGTCAGAAAAGCTCACAGATCACTGCACCTGTACATAGCTAATCTGTAAACAGCCCATCTATCTACCTCATCCCCATACTGTATTTATTTATCTTGCTCCTTTGCACCCCAGTATCTCTACCTGCACATTCATCTTCTGCAGATCTACCATTCCAGTTTTAAATTGCTATATTGTAATTATGTCGCCACCATGGCCTATTTATTGCCTTAATTAACTCCCTTATCTTGCCTCATTTGCACTCACTGTATATAGGCTTTTTGTTTTCTTTTTTTCTACGGTATTATTGACTGTATGTTTTATTTATTCCATATGTAACTCTGTGTTGTTGTATGTGTCAAATTGCTATGCTTTATCTTGGCCAGGACGCAGTTGCAAATGAGAACTTGTTCTCAACTAGCCTACCCTGGTTAAATAAAGGTGAAATAAAATAAATCAAAATAAAAACAAAATAGAGTGCAAATGTTCATATTTAAGATAATAGATTATGTGCAGAATAAAAGATCATGGTGTCATGCTTATCCTATTGTTCTACACAGGCCTACATAGAATTTGTGTAGTAGAAAACAGACTATTCATTGCGAGAATTTCAATTGCATTTCCTTGATTCCTTGTGTCCTCCAATTGGTTTTGAGAAGGAGTCGAGAGAATTTGAGGAATCAAGGAAATGCAATTGAGATTCTCCCATTGACAAAGAGCAGGTTGTTACAAATAAATATGGTCTCTCCATCTCTTTATTCCAAATCAATTTCTTGGAGAATACCTCAATTGCATATCCTTGATTCATCGGGTCCTCTCTCCTTGCCTCCTTCTCAAAACCTATTGGATGAGATGATGAGAGGTCCCTCCACTTAGAACTTCTCATCCAATGGGTTTTGAGAAAAAGACGAGGCGAGAAGATGCGAGGAGACAAGGAACCGCCATCGAGATTCACCCATAGGCTCTCCTTCCTATGGGCACTCATAAAAGTGTAGAAGTAGGCATTAATTTATGACAAAGGCTTCACAAAGACTTAATTTACTGTCATACTTCTTCTTCTTTTTAAAATTTTATTCTAGATACAGCTCAACATAACAGTTCTTACTGAATCTAACCCAATGTCTCGTGGAACAAAAATAAATACAGAAAACTCTTACGACACATTCGTAATGTTGAAAAAAGGACACAGGGTGTTTTAAGACAGTGTTTGTCGTTTGGACAATGTCTTGACTTCAGTTTAACATCTTTTAAACTGAGCAGGATTTTCTGAAATAATTCAAAGGTGTTGGACAGTTCTTTTGAATAACTGAGATGTAGATCATAGATTAGACCAAACATTACCAGTTAAGCTTCTGCCAGTCTGGGGACAACGGGGATACTTGACCAGGTTGTAGTGGACTATATTTTCGGCATGGTCACTGACGATTATAAGTCGGGCTACCGATTCGTCACCAAGCTCGTCAGAATATTATGATATTATATAGCAGTATATCCACCCTGACCTATGGTTGTCTATATAAAGTTAACATCATCCTCACCCATCTAATCCTCTCAGATCACCACAGGTGTATAGGAGCTACGAGTGGGTGAATTCTGAATGGGCGCAATAACCAACAGCAACCAGATTAATAAAAAAGCTACCTTGCAAGTTAAGCAAAATTCAAATACTTCCTTATGCAACAACACAGGAAGAGCACAGAGAACAGTGGTATGCCTTGTGTGGACATCCTTAAACTAAACATTTATTTTATGACATAGGGTTACTAATCTAACCTGGTACATCAACAGTATGTAATTGGTAACAATTTATTAAATATCCACAAGAGAAATATTTGTATATTTAGCCTAAAATGACTTGTGATAAGTGCTGGGCTTGGTTTAATTTAACTGGTACAATGGAATCAATGGAATAGTCACCAAAGGGCAAACTCTTAGCTGCCTTTCAAATACTGTTATAATTTCAAGGTTTTGAGTGTCATGGTGAAAAACTCAATTGCATTTCCTTGATTTCTCGGGTCCTCTGTCCTCGCTTCAGAAAGGACTGAACTCTTCTCGTCCAATGGATTTTGAGAAGGAGGCGAGGAGAAAGGATGTGAGGAATCAAGGAAATGCAATTGAGATTATCCCCTGTGCAACACTTTTGATAAAGCAATGTCACAACTCGGATATCCAAAACTTACATTTAATTCATTGTTATCCGGAAGTCAAGGTGAGCACCAACATCCTTCACTCAGGCCTGTAGAAAGAAAGTATCAATATAATGAGTATTACTATTCTTAAAATAGGCTTGTTGTTGTTCATACTGTTCATACAGACATAATTTGACAAAATAACATTGACAATTTTAGCTTAATGTTTCACACCCAAGCAAAAGCCCTTGATGTCCACTTCAGAAAATAAGGATATTACATTAAAACATAATTCATCATTTGTTTTTAACTTAATGTTTTAATATGCAATTCAATTCCCTTACTGTAATTCTGGCAGTATTACACCGTAGTTAGGCAGCACTGCATTCAGAGTTTGGGCCGACGCTGATGCTGCCACCACCATAATTCACAGTAGGGATGGTGCCAGGTTTCCTCCAGACGTGACGCTTGGCATTCAGGCCAAAGAGTTCAATCTTGGTTCATCAGACCAGATAATTTTGTTTCTCATGGTCTGACAGTCTTTAGGTCCCTTTTGGCAAACTCCAAGTGGGCAATCATGTGCCTTTTACTGAGGACATGCACTGTCAACTGTGGGACTTTATATAGACATATGTGTGCCTTTCCAAATCATATCCAATCAATTGAATTTACCACAGGTGGACTCCAATAAAGTTGTAGAAACATCTCAAGGTTGCTCAATAGGAACAGGATGCACCTGAGCTCAATCGAGTCTCATAACAAACGGTCTGAATACTGAAGTGAATAAGGCATCTGTTTTTGTGTTTTAATACATTTGCACAAATATCTAAAAACCTGAGTACTTTCCGAATGCACCGTAAGTTCAGTCATAAAAATGTACTTAAGTTGCATGGACTCACTGTGTGTGCAACAATTGTGTTTAATATGATTTTTATATGACTATCTCATCTCTGTACCCCACACAATTATCTGTAAGGTCCCTCAGTCGAGCAGTGAATGTCAAACACAGATTCAACCACAAAGATCAGAGAGGGTTTTCAATGTCTCGCAAAGAAGGGCACCTATTGGTAGACCGAGGGGAAAAAATCATGGTGAAGTTATTAATTACTCTTTAGATGGTGTATCAATATACCCATTCACTACAAAGATACAGTCACCTTACTAACTCAGTTGCCTGAGAGGAAGAAAGTAAATTGGGGATTTCACAATGAGGCCAATAGTGACTTTAAAACAGTTATGGCGATAAAAGGCTGTGCTAAGAGAAACTGAGGATGGATCAACAACATTGTAGTTATGCCACAATACTAACCTAAGTGACAGAATGAAAAGAAGGAAGCTTGAACAAAATAAAAAATATTGCAAAACATGCATCCTGTTTGCATTGAGGCACTAAAGTAAAACAGCAAAAAACATGGCAAGGAAATTAACTTTATGTCCTGAATACAAAGTGCTGTGTTTGGGGCAAATCCAACACAACACATCACTGAGTTTCACTCTTCATATTTACAAGCGTGGTGGCTGCATCATATTATGGGTATGCTTGTCATTGGCAAGGACAAGGGAGTTTTTTAGGATAAAAATAAACATAATAGAGTTAAGCACAGCCAGAACCTGGTTCAGTCTGCTTTCCAACAGACACTATGAGGCAAATTCACCTTTCAGCAAGACAATAACCTAAAACACAAGGGCAAATATAAACTGCTTACCAAGATGACATTGAATGTTCCTGAGTGGCCTAGTTACATTTTTGACTTAAATCGGCTTGAAAATCTTTAGCAAGACTTTAAAATGTCTGTTTAGCGATGATAAACAACCAACTTAACAGAGCTTGAATAATTTTTTAAAGAATAATGTTGAAATATTGTACAATCCAGGCGTGCAAAGCTCTTACAGACTTACCCAGAAAGACTCACAGCTGTAATCACTGCCAAATATGATTCTAACATGTATTGACTCTGCAGTGTGAATACTTATGTGTTTAGGTCTTACTGTATTTTATTGTGTTTTTTTATCCTTCATGTTTTATTTAGCATTTATATAATCACTTTTTCGAGAGACATCACACAGACACAAACACAGACACTGTCAAACAGACAGACAGAAACTGTTACACTGTCAAACAGACAGACAGAAACTGTTACAACTTTGCCAGAGATCATTTGTGTTTTTGGGGATGTCACTTCTTGCCAATGTAGGGCAGTAATGCATAAGTTATGTCAGAGAGGATGAGGCAAAGCGAGAGGGTTTACGCTGCCTAAATCTGTCCACAAAAATAAGACCACGAAGTGAGGAATTTTTGCACGGAGGTCAACAAAAAATGGAATTGCTCATTTTCTACGTGAGGCTTATGTAATCTAATAGACGTTTCATAATGGTTAGGTTGTTACAAATGCAGTGATATAAGTGGATGCAAGTGGCATTTCAAACCTACTTTGTATTGGAGTTGAGCCTGTTGTTGACACGCGTATCTGCCCTCTCAATGGATAGAATGGTGCCACCTGATCTCCCTCCTCTTGCCTGCCTTCCATCTTTGAAGACATGTATTTCCATTGTTAGAATGGGCACCCGACCATCTTGTCAATACAATAGATAATCTTTGGTTAGGTTTTAAAGGGTGGCTGAACTTTCTAATTTGGCCTAATTTTTCATCTTGGTAAAGAAGAAATGCATCAGCGGGGGTGTCTCTTGTGTGTGTGTGTTTGTACATGGCAAGCGTTTGTACATTCACTCTGCCAAAACAATACACAGTTACAGTCACTCACCCTTCTAGATAACTTGAAACAGTCTAACCAGGTCTTGTGTCTTGAAGTCGCCCAGCCTAGCTAATGCTAGCCAACTTCTTTCACCAATTAACTTCAGCCGGCTGGTGTGTAACCATGGCAGATCTGGTTTGACATTTGACATCTCAGGGGCTAGTTAGGGACCATCAATAAATGACTCAATGTAAATGGGACAATATTTTCATGTTGCAAGTGTCATTAAATGCTTTCAATATTTGTATATGAATTTCTACAATTTATAGTTGGTTTGAGGTTTTTACATCATTGAAATATTTTGTCATTACCATTGAAATAATATTGTCCCATGTACATTGTGTAATTGACTGATAGTCCCTAACTAGCCCCATAGGGATATCGAATGTCAAACCAAATTGACTATGGGCATTTTGATCAGATCAGGTGCAGCTGTGCTCTGAAATTATGATTACTTGGGAGCTTCCAGCTGTCGGCATGTGGGCAGAATTGAAATAAACCCAACCCAAGGAAAACTGTTGCAAGCAGTCTTCCGGGTGGTGCAGTGGTCTAAGGCATTGCATCTCAGCGCAAGTGGTGTCACTACATTCCCTGGTTGAAATCCAGGCTGTATTACATCTGGCTTTGATTGGGAATCCCATAGGGTGGCACAATTTGCCCAGCATTGTCCAGATTTTTCTGGGGTAGGCTGTCATTGTAAATAAGACTTTGTTCTTAACTGACTTCCCTAGTTAAATTAAGGTTAATATTGTAAAAATATGAATATGAGATGAACTATCATCTCTCAAATCTCAATTTTTACACTAGAATAAATGTTTTTGAGTCAAACGATGCCACATAGGCCGTTTTCAAAACGAGAAGTCGCTTTTTAGTGGCAGTCGATCTTTAAGGGGGGCTGAACACACCGATTCAGCATGCTGCTCATAAAAAAAACAAGCTTTAGGTCTCGGATGTGTTGTTCAATGTGTGTGTTTTGTTCACTATATCATACGCTGGCAGTTATTGTTTGGCCCTTGAGTCACGGTAACAACATTTCAACCTCACGAAGTCTGAATGAATCTTAAAGTAATCAAGAGATCTAATTCATTTTGACATTTTTGCCAAGGAGGTCTTAGTCGCGCAATTTTACGTCTAGCTAAGGGGTTTAGTGTAGTATTTCTCAAGTAAAAATGTTGCAGAAAACTAGTATTGCTGTACAATTGGCTAGAGCCAATTGGCGGATGAGATAGCAAAAGCTCAGGTTGCCCAGCCCGGCGGTGATACAAGCTTCGGCAAAATCATTCGCAAGGAGATTCCTGCAAAAATATTATTTGAAGATGTTTCCATTTTTTTCCAAATCTCTGTTTCACTGACCTTTTAGACCAAAATGATCCTTTTTGCTTCAGCTGCTCTTCAAAGGTAGACTCAGTGAGATGACATAGATTCACAAAGTAAACAGTAGTAGTGGGTCAATTTCTGAAACAACCAGGGGCGTTAAAGCACGAAGCTAAACTTCTTTGCTGTTTGTGCACATGCACAGATATTTTGTGTGACTGTGTGAGAGCAAAGTCTTGCATGTTGCTCATCTCAATGTGTGAATTCAAGCAGATCACTTTTGTGAACTTGGTGACCATCGTTGGTTACCTCCTTTCAAAGTATGTTGCATTCTGGGGTAAAAATGTATGGAAGTTTGGTATCACGTGTCTTAATGACGCAGAATTCAAATTGCTGGCAACCAGAAAAGCAGAGAATATTGCAGTTTCGAGAGTCTCGTTGGTAGGAAATCCGTGATCAGAGGTCATCCATTTTATTATCAAGTGACTGGCCAGTAGAATGGAGGGAAGAGGTGGCCGGTTCCCCCTTCATCTTAATTTCGCCAGGATCCCCATCTCTTGCATTAGTAACATCGCCGTTTCCTCTTGGGTAGCCTGAAAATTTGGGTCGCAATTATAAAAAGAGCCCAGGGCAGATGAGATGAAGTTGAGGCCTGAAATTAGGTAAGTAACTGCCAATCTGATGTTAAAAAGTTGTTGTTGGTTGTAAGAAATTATAGCTGATACATTTCGTAAAAATAAAGTTAAAATAAACGTGTCTGTGTGTAAACAACTTTGTCTCAGAGCATTTTGCATTATTCTGTACATAGATCTGAGACACTACCTTTAGCATGATACACTACGTTTCGTATTGGTATATATTAATTTGTGGATATCCATCATTCCTTTCATGTGATATGTTATGAATTACAATTTGTAAGATATGTTACAAATTAGCAAAATTGACAATTTGTTACGAATTCGCAAAACATTTGACCTGTTACGAATTGCAAATTGTTGTGGCTGACTTTATCTAGGTAGCTAACGTTAACAAGGCTAGGGGTTAGGGTTTGGGGTTAGGGCGGGGTTTCCCATACTCTGTCCTCAGGACTCCATGGGGTGCATGCAGTGTATTTCTTTCCCCCTAGCACTACACAGCGGATTCAAATAATCAAATAATCATCAAGCTTTGATCATTTGGATCAGCTGTGTAGTGTTAGGGCAAAAACAAATGTGCACTCTTTGTGGTCCCGAGGACCGAGTTTGGGAAATGCTGGGTTAGGGATAAGAATAGGAGTTAGGTTAAAGGGTTAAGGGAAGGGGAAGGGTTAGCCAAATGGGTTAAGGTTACGGGTAGGGTTATCTAACATGCTAAGTAGTTGCAAAGTAGCTAAAAGGTAGTAAGTAATCGACCAAAAACCCTCCTTTTGTTTTTACCTTAAGTAACCTTCTGTCTTATTTAAATGTACTATGTTCTGTCTATGAGACCAGGCTGGTGTGTGTGTCACATGTGTCTATCTGTCTTCCAACCTGCATGTGTGCATGCATGTCATGTGTTTATGCAGCACTGCCAGATTTGAGTTTGAGTTATGCAGATAAAATTCATGATACATGATGCAGATACAATTCAACCCTGAGGGAAACAGAAGGGTAACCTATTGCCTTGGGAGGGCATTACACACACGTTGTGTTTAGGTAACCTGACAAGACACAACAATCAGATGGTTGGTTTGTCTACACTGCACACTGGTCACAGATTAAATGTATTGCAATGTTTGTGACAATATGTTATTTGTCAGTTTGAAAATATATTTGTTATTTGGCAATTTGGCAGTTTTTACAAGGTTATCTGATATCACACTGCTGCCATAAGTCTATTTCCTCCTTAGTGTTAATTAGTTCAGTCCTTACTACCCACCCATGGCAATGTTCATCCTAATTCAATAGTATTCTTAAAATATGCCAACAGTATTGTTGCGCCTGGAAAAGTAGCCTAGAGCCGTATGCTTGACTGCCTACCTCCCTTTCCACTTCTGTATGTCTATTAAGGTGCCATTGAAGCGTCGGAGCATGTTTAATGACTGTCAGTTATATTTTTCTCCAACACTTCCCACAGCATGCGGAGCCATCATCGGTCTGCGTCCGGCTGCAGCTGTGACTTCTCAATGGAGCTCATTGTAGCGACAACACGTAGTTGGAGCTGAGCAGCGCAGTTATTGCAATCACGTTGAGCGCGCTGCTGTCTGTTGCAGTGGCATCGTCCTGACTGTGTGTGAGAGAGGAAGACATCAAACGACCGTAGTGTTAAGGTAGGGCTTATAAGATGTTACAGTGAGGCTTCCTCAAGACTTCAACTATGGCAGAGGCTTTACCATGTGTTAAGTTTATTTTTTTAGAGCATACATGCATGCGGTAAAGAGGTCAATGGAACGCAGAACGTGGGGGATAGAAGAAGGATACTGGATTGGCGCCTATTCAACAAATCTAACAATGTAGATATTCTTCAATTGTATTGTAACAGGCCCACAATGTGGTTACTAAAGTCCGATGTGCATATATTTGGCTGTCTTCACTGCATAACATTTAGAAGTAGTCAATTTTCATGTTTAGAAGTGTCTGTTAAATGCGAACTCCCGTTCGTATAAACTGGTAGAAAAAGGTGGTAGTCAAAGTCGTTTTGAACTGTAGTGCAGGTGACGATGACGTGAATATGTATTGGGGATAACATCCATACATTTTTCTTGGGGGCAATGAGAAGATTCGGTATATTTCCCCCACGAATTTCCATTATTTTGGTCAAGGTCCATTGACCTCTTTACCGCATCTATTGGCTATGCGATTGCGGATTCCTTTTGAGTGCGTTTCGGAGCGCGAGAAAAAAAGGTATGAACCAGGATTCACTTCATATTAACTAACTGTCCAAGAGTGCAATTTTAATGATTTGGATATTTTAGGAGTTCTAGTATAGTTCTTTGACACACATGTTCTGTATGAACTAAAAACGTGTGTTTCTTCAAAACTGACTGGACATGGCTTTATTCTCAGTAGAATTTGCCCGTAAGGAATCTGGAAGAATAAAACAACTTGGAATATTTTAAAATCCGAAAAGATCTGTTTTGCTTAGCCTATTTCTCAATTTCCTATGACAGTGATGTTTCTTGCATGGATGTATAATTGCATAATATGATAGTGATGCCTCTAATGAATATCAAAAACGATTGCATCGCAGACTCATTTATTAGAATTCCGTAGGCAATATTATAAAGCTGTATAATGATGGATCAGGCTACCTATACAGCGGCTCATGTTGCTCATACATGTTTTATTAGTTTAAACTTTTATGTACATTAACCTATACATCGAGACTATTTTATATGACATATTGGACGAATGGGAACTATCATTATCATGAATAATTGGTAAAGTAGGCTCAAATAGGCTAGAATTTGCGTGTCCTCAAAAACATTTTCAGTTTATTAGTGCGCAGGCCTATACTTTTGAGTGACGCTTTGGGTTTCATAATAAATATAGGCAATCATATATGGCAGATAATGTGGTTAACTCTTGTTGATATGAAATGAGACAGTATCACTCCATATCTAACATCTCTGCATCATTCATCAGTCGAGACAATGATTGTTCCGTTTGAATAACGGTCTTTCTGGTCCAGTGTATAGGTTTTATTTTGTCCACTGGGTGGCGTGGATGATACTAGCCTATAGTTTGTAATGATTATGGGTCCCTGTTCTAGCAACATCATGACCTGTAGGTCTATAGCCTACGACAAAGCAAAGTTATTCGATATAACACTTCTGATTTTAACATTTGGGGGGGATGCAAAGTCAACAACTACTGTATGTTTGAAAAATGTATATTAAATAGACAATAGTTTGTAGGCCTACAAATGGAGATGTTTTAGAAGTTTCACAACTTATATTTTTCTTGAACAATTTAAGACAATATTTGCCCAATATTAGGCTGTAATTCTTCCCCAAACAGATTGTTGTTTGATATGTGGGAGGCAGGTAAGGTGAACTGAAAGGTTGCTGGTTCAAATCTCAATGCTGACAAGGTGAAAAATCTATCTGTACCCTTGAGCAAGGCACTTTACCCTAATTGCTCATGTAAGTCCTTTTGGAAAAGAGTGCATACTAAAATATAAATATGTTGATTTCTCTGCTAACCCTGTTCTATTATTTTGCACAGCGGGAGAGTGCTCCCGTCTCGCCTTGGTCATGATGCCGACTAGGCTTGTTTTATTTCCAAGCAACTTGTTCGCCAATGACAGTGAAGTGATGAAATTGGTGATATTCCTCTCCTTGCCAGTGTAAGGTTCCACAAGCTTCATCACCACATTCTCCGTCACTCACTCACCTGCTGCCCGATGTGGATCTTTTCCTAAACGGTGCCGTCCCTTCCTCTCTCCTGTCTCACGGTTTGATTTGGTGGTGGCGCCTGCACCTGCTCAGTGCGTACCGTTCTGGTTTATTTCCGTTTAGGCCTCAAATGTGTAGGTTCAAGCTGAGGCTCAGAATCGGAAGAGTAATCATCAGAGATGTCATGATTCATTTCTTTCCCACCATCGGAGTCCTTTTCATTCAGATATTGTATCTGCGCTAACGCAGCATGTACATCCATTCTTCTTGGTCTTCTTGCCATTGTAAATTACACTCGCTCTCACTGTGTACTCCAAGTTGGCCAGAGTAGACTGATAAGACTGCTTAGATTTGGTGGACTGATATGGAGTACATTCCATTTTGAGATTATAATTAGAATATATCTATACAATAGAATGGCCCGCCCTGTTCCTCTGTCACAATTGGTGATTACATATTTATGCATTGTTTGCTTCCCCTTGCTCATCAACTCACCCATTCTCCCCCTTTCTTCTCCATCATACTTTACTTAATTTATTTAATCTATTATATGTGTGAAATTAGTTTTGTATAGTTTAGCTACTGTGCAGGTCTGCTTATTCCGACTGAGCTCGAACAATGAGACAAGATTGAAGATGATGATGATGTAGCCCACGTGTTTCCCTTAACACTAGAACCGCTGGGCCACGAGGGGCCCCTTGTAAAGGGGTGCGTAACTGGTGGCAGGGAATTCAGACGCAGGAGAGCAGAACTAGGTAGTAGCCGGAGCAGTATAATCCAAAAACTAACAGCCTAAACATACAACAGAATATCGGTACAAAAAACCTGACGCATACCAGTAAACAGGTGCACAAGCACTTACAACAAACAATTCCACACAAATACATGGGGGGAACTGAGGGTTAAATACACAACAAAAAATAAGGGAATTGGAAACCAGGTGTGTAGGAAAACAAGACAAAACAAATGGAAAATGAAAAGAGGATCGACGATAGCTAGAAGACCGGTGACACCAACCGCCGCCCGAACAAGGAGTGGAAATGACTTCGGTGGAAGTCATGACACCCCTTTTCAAGCTAACAAGCAGTCATTGTGACTGTAACATTCTAAAAGTGTAATTAATACATTTTATATTTGCTATCTCTAAAATAAGAATGTGGTTGTGCTCATGAAGGTGTTAGGTAACACTAGAATACAATTTATTTTTCATTTTAAATAGCATTTTCATAAGTTTATGTTACTGTAAGCTATATGTAAAAACTAAAAAACACAAACATTCAAATGTTCAATCAATTTTATGCGTGGCATGCTTTTGTAACAACTATGAAACAAAAACCATATGTGTTGGAAGATGGTAACAGCTTCTATTAATAAATATTTATCTAAAAAGAAATACCCCAATCACAAAGATGCACGGTCAGCAGAACACGGTCAAAGGATGAAAACAGTTGTCTAAAATACAAGCGCCACGTGTGCTTGATAAATAGTGAAAATCAGCACAAAAGCAATAATGGCATTATAATAATATACAGTGGAGCAAAAAAGTATTTAGTTAGTTCTCCCACTTAAAAAGATGAGAGAGGCCTGTAATTTTCATCATAGGTACACTTCAACTATGACAGACAAAATGAGAAAAAAAAATTCCAGAAAATTACATTGTAGGATTTTTAAATTTAATTTTAAATTTTTAAAAATTTTATTTGCAAATTATGGTGGAAAATAAGTATTTGGTCAATAACAAAAGTTTATCTCAATACTTTGTTATATACCCTTTGTTGGCAATGACAGAAGTCAAACGTTTTCTGTAAGTCTTCACAAGGTTTTCACACACTGTTGCTGGTATTTTGGCCCATTCCTCCATGCAGATCTCCTCTAGAGCAGTGATGTTTTGGGGCTGTTGCTGGGCAACACAGACTTTCAACTTCATCCAAAGATTTTCTATGGGGTTGAGATCTGGAGACTGGCTAGGCCACTCCAGGACCTTGAAATGCTTCTTACGAAGCCACCCCTTCGTTGCCCGGGCGGTGTGTTTGGGATCATTGTTATGCTGAAAGACCCAGCCAGGTTTCATCTTCAATGCCCTTGCTGATGGTATGCTTTGTTACTTTGGTCCCAGTTCTCTGCAGGTCATTCACTAGGTCCCTCCGTGTGGTTGTGGGATTTTTGCCCACCATTCTTGTGATCATTTTGACCCCACGGGGTGAGATCTTTCGTGGAGCCCCAGATCGAGGTAGATTATCAGTGGTCTTGTATGTCTTCCATTTCCTAATAATTGCTCCCACAGTTGATTTCTTCAAACCAAGCTGCTTACCTATTGCAGATTCAGTCTTCCCAGCCTGGTGCAGGTCTACAATTTTGTTTCTGGTGTCCTCTGACAGCTCTTTGGTCTTGGCCATAGTGGAGTTGGAGTGTGACTGTTTGAGGTTGTTGACAGGTGTCTTTTATACTGATAACAAGTTCAGACAGGTGCATTAGTACAGGTAACGAGTGGAGGACAGAGGAGCCTCTTAAAGAAGTTACAGGTCTGTGAGAGCCAGAAATCTTGCTTGTTTGTAGGTGACCAAATACTTATTTTCCACCATAATTTGCAAATAAATTCATTAAAAATCATACATGGTGATTTTCTGGATTTTTTTCCCTCATTTTGTCTGTCATAGTTGAAGTGTACCTATGATGAAAATTACAGGCCTCTCATCTTTTTAAGTGGGAGAACTTGCACAATTGGTGGCTGACTAAATACTTTTTTGCCCCACTGTAAGTGTCATTATGACAGCAGTCAAAAATAGTCCATTATTGTCAGCTTGTGCTTGCTTACATTGTTTGCGTTTTCACGCAATGGCATCAGTTAGATTTCATTTAGCGGTTATCCCTTGTCCTAACAGTCCACACAAATCTTTGCCACTGTCACTTGCTTGAAACATCCCACAAAAACGTAACTTGCAGGCGACATGAGTGTCTTGGGTTCTGTTCTTTGTTCATCTGGCCATCTGGCACTTTCTCCTCCAGGTGCTGTACGCAATTTGGCTCGCGCAAAGGCTCGCATGGAAACTCTGCTGCTGCCTTGGCCCACATATGTCTCTCACGTAGCCAGTATGCCACACTCATGGTGAAGTCTCTCCTGGGCATGGTGTTGTGCATGAACAACACGTGTGAGTTGATAGCAGCCAAGTCACACATGTTGTAGAACACAGCAACAGGCCAGCAGCGGGTGCCTCCTTTCACACAGTACAACTGTGCCATCTGATCCAAAACATCCACCCCAACCTATGGAACAGTATATAGTAGTAAACATTATGATTATTGTCCCATAGGAAAAACACGTATTATACAGAAGAGCATAATGCATTGCATACGTTTACTGATATATGGCAATGTAATATTTACTTACCTTGTTTGGTTGTAGGGGCGTAATAGTATCCGGTTTTCTCTTTATTGTCTCCTTTTCAATGGCAACTGTTGGATGCATTGTGCTCATGACAGAAACACTCTTTCTTGCCTTGATATGGTATAGTGTGACTGTTGTCTTGTCATTCTTTAGCACCGTTGTGGAGAACAACGGCTGTGCAGGTGCATTATTTTGCGCAGAGGGAGGGTGCACCCGTCTTGCTTAGTTCATGGTGCCGACTATGCTTGTTTTATTTCCGAGCAACTTGTTTGCCAATGACAGTGAAGTGAAGAAATTGTGAAGAAATTGTCCATGGTGATATTTCTCTCCTTGCCAAAGTTGTGCACCGGGGCCTCCCACTCCTCTTTCTGTTCTGGTTAGGGCCAGTTTGCGCTGTTCTGTGAAGGCAGTAGTACACAGCGTTGTACGAGATCTTCTGTTTCTTGGCAATTTCTCGCATGGAATAGTCTTAATTTCTCAGAACAAGAATAGACTGACGAGTTTCAGAAGAAAGGTCTTTGTTTCTGGCCATTTTGAGCCTGTAATCAAACCTACAAATGCTGATGCTCCAGATACTCAACTAGGCTAAAGAAGGCCAGTTTTATTGGTTCTTTAATCAGAACTACAGTTTTCAGCTGTGCTAACATAATTGCTAAAGGGTTTTCTAATGATCAATTAGACTTAAAATGATAAACTTGGATTAGGTAACACAACGTGCCATTGGAACACAGGAGTGATTGTTGCTGATAATGGGCCTCTGTACGCCTATGTACATATTCCAATAAACATCAGCCAATTCCAGCTACAATAGTCATTTATAACATTAACAATGTCTACATGGTATTTCTGATCAATTAGATGTTATTTTAAAGGGCAAAAAATTAGCTTTTCTTTAAAAAACAAGGACATTTCTAAGTGACCCCAAACTTTTGAACGGTAGTGTATATGTTGTTATGTGTGAAATTAGGTATAGTTTAGCTTCAGTTTTGAGGCAAATATCGGGCTGATTATCAGCTGGACACCGCATATTTCATTGGAGGGGCAACGGGTGAAAACCATTGAATTAAGACATCCCTTCCTAAAACTGGTTATAACTCCAGTTCTGTTTCTGATATTATGTTTCGAACAACATCAATCTGTTATATAGACTTATTTAAGCAAATTCAAGTACGGAAGGGGGCATGACTTTAAAAATAGTTTAAAAAAATAAAAAAAGTAATAAAATAAATAAATTCATGAGCTGTCAAAATTACTGATTTAGTGGTTCTAGTTTTAAGCCGGTAGGGCATGATAAGCAATCATAGCACAGGCACTGCATCACATGTTGATTAGGGCCCTCTACTTACCGCCGTAATGTCCTATAGAGATGCTTACTGTGTGTGCCATCTGTATTGTGGAAAATATATAGGCCAATGATAAAAAAGGCATCTACAAATAGAATTACATTACTCTTGGAAACAATGTGGAAGATGAATAAATTAACACACTAATCATGAAATAGGCTTAGGTTAGTTGATGACATGTTATTAGCAATAAGCATGTTGCTTTGAATACTTAAGTCTGTGCTTGCATGTAGCCTATGCTGTGTCAGGGTGTGTTTTGATTAGTCAATGTGTTAATTAAGAAGGACATCGAGTAGCTTTCAGCACACGCACAGGGCAAAATTATTAGGTTATAGTTAATGAGTAATGCCATCGGAAAAAACCTAGAAGTGATTTAAAAAGATATATATATTTAATGATGGATTAATTCGTTTTAATTCAAGGTTTTGTAAGTGTCAATCCACATTTGGTTAATTGATTAGGACTCAGTTAATTGATCAGAACTCAGTTCTGGCATGGAAATCATCATGCCTTTCCGTAAGCTACGTCTCCAAAGTGTTTCTCAACTACATGCATGATAACTTCTGCCTCAGTCTCTCTACCACAGTAAAGGGCTGAAAATTGAGTCGGCTAGCCATGATAACAAGGCTATGTTAGCAGTCACTCCCCACGCTGTGCTTTATGTCCAGATTACAGGAGTGGCGTGCACACACTGCGTTTGAGCGTTCTCTCCCCAGGAGGCTGCGGTTGTTCCCCAAGTGTGGTCTTGTGCTCTAAATGCCTGTGTTTGCACTTCACTCCAAGGGAGCTCTCTGTTTCTAGCAAATGGTTTGAGGAGAAGGGGGGACATAAAGTAGTGGTTGAGGGGAAGGGGGTTAGATATGGAGGGACGGTGGTGCTGCAAACGCTTGAAACTCACGGTTTGAGTGCGCTCTCTGGAAGCATGCGCAATGCGCATCAGATGGCAGGAGAGTCTAATGAGACTTCATCATCCTGTCTCAGTCCATTTGGACAAGCCGCAGAACACTGCTTCGGTCATGCAGTGCCAAGACCGACAACAGGCATATTTCAGGACTGGGATGAAAAAAAGGTGGGAAGTGAAAGAGGGGAGGAGGGTGAGGGCAAAGAGAAAATAAGGACAACTCTACTCGGTGCTCAGTTGGATATAGTGCTTCATATAGCAACTACTGCAATAGTCCTCTTTGTTGCTTTCACACTGTGAGCCACGCAGTACCAGACCTGGTGCTTGGATAAAGTGACTAAGGGGGCAGTTGAAATCGTTAGAGGCAGTTTTGAGGGGATTCTTACACTGGAATTACAGTGCCTTCAGAAAGTATTTTGTTACGTTACAGCCTTAAACTACACACAACACGGCACAATGACAAAGCGAATATAGGTTTTTCGACATTTTTGGATTTTTTAAATTTTTTAAAACGGAAATACCTTATTTGCTATGAGACTTGAAATTGAGCTCAAGTGCATCCTGTTTCCATTGATCATCCTTGTTTCCTTGATTGGAATCAACCTGTGGTAAATTCAATTGACTGGACATTGTCTAGAAAGGCACACACCTGTCTATATAAGGTCCCACAGCTGACGGTGAATGTCAGAGCAAAAACTAAGCCATGAGGTGGAAGGAATTGTCCGTAGAGCTTCGAGACAGGATTGTGTCGAGGCACAAATCTGGGGAAAGCAACCAAAACATATCTGCAGCATTGAAGGTCTCCAAGAACACAGTGGCTCCATCATTCTTAAATAGAAGAAGTTTGGAGCCACCAAGACTCTTCCTAGAGCTGGCCGCCCTGCCAAACTGAGCATTCAGGGGAGAAGGGCCTTTGTCAGCAGGTAGGTGACCAAGAACCCGATGCTCACTCTGACAGAGCTCTAGAGTTCCTCTGTGGAGATGGGAAAAACTTCCAGAAGGACAACCATCTCTGCACCACCCCACCAATCATTTGTAAGTCGCTCTGGATAAGAGCGTCTGCTAAATGACTTAAATGTAAATGTAAATGTAAATCAGGTCTTTATGATAGAGTGGATAGACAGCAGCCACTTCTGAGTAAAAGGCAAATGACAGCCAGCTTGAAGTTTTCCAAAAGGCACCTAAAGATCTCAGACCATTAGAAACAAGATTCTCTGGTCTGATGAAACCAAGATTGAACTCTTTGGCCTGAATGACAAGCGTCACGTTGGGAGGAAACCTGGCACCATCTCTACGGAAGACTCCATGCTGCAATCGCTGCCAAAGGTGCTTCAACAAAGTACTGAGTAAAGGGTCGGAACTTTTATATAAATTTGATATTGCAGTTTTTTTGTTTTGCTTAATTGTTATGGAGTATTTTTAACCAATTTTAGAATAAGGCTGTTACGTAACAAATTGTTTAAACAATCAACGGTTCTGAATACTTTCCAAAGGCACTGTATATTATATTTAATTAATTCTACAATAATATCTGTAACCAAACATTCTAAATTCATGGGGGAATATGTTGGGATTAAGAGTAACTTCACTGATGATTATATATTTCACGGGGCATTGATAAACATTCCCAAAACAATTGACACAATGAAACATATAGTGTGCACGAATTGGCAGGAGTTAGTGTGCAATAGAGAGAGTGTGGAGAGAGACGTGGATATAGCGTATCTTCGCCACACACCCCTAACCTTATTCTGGTCTCGACATTTTAAATGATGCTCGAGATACATTCCTCACACATAAACAGTAATCTCAAACATTGTCAGGATGTATCAGTGTTAATTTTCCCTTCACCTGAAATCATGTCAGTTCAGTAACACTACCCAAACTGATAGACATCTAGGCAGAAGGACACATTCCAAATTAGCATAATAAATATTGACCAATATGGTATGTCCATTTGATGAATTCTAATATCCGTACATTATTGACCCTTGACTGAAAATGTTGAAGTGTGTTAGCTAAAACCCTAAAACGAGGTGACGTCAGTCCGTCTACTTTAGTAGGCAATAGAAAAAAAGCCTGTCTATCAGGTTAATTGATTGGGTTCAGACGAACCGCCACTCCAAAACTAGTGGACCAATGGAGACTCATTGTCTACCCCCGCACTTCACAGAAAAATAATGCCGAAACTTGCAATCGAAAAGACTGGCACTGAAAGCAAAAAAACAAACATCGAAAGCAAAGTATAGAATGGAATTATGAGAAACTCTGATGTCCGTGTTATGTCCTATTCCTGCTCACCCTCACCCTTGCAATAGGAGTCATTATTGTTCAGTGGCCACAGAGAAGAGGGGCAGACATGACTGATTACTGATTGCACACTTCTCCATTTCTCCTGACCTGTCTTGACAATGTCAAATCTTTATTTATATTAGCCAACAAAATCCTGCACAAGCAGTCATGCATGCACAGGTAATAGGCATCACGCTGTTTGCTTATCATTACTTCTTCCTCTCTCAACAACTCACAGCCTTGGGCTGGATCTAGCGACGTCTGTCTTGCACACGTCACCGCCCTGTTGACAACGTCTTAGCCAGCTGCGCCACCGAAAAGCTAGCAATTTGAAGCAGCGGGTGGAGACATCAAGCTGAGGAGTGATTTACACACATATGACTGAAGCATCTTCCTGTGAGGGGAGTGCTTTGAAACTAACCAATATCACTCTAAGATTTGATTTGGCCACAAGAGAAGCGATATGTTAACATGCTAAACTACTGCAATGCCGATTTGACTGAATTCAGCCCTGTGAGTTGGTGCTGCTGTGTATATAAACTTGATGGTAGCTTACGTTATGTTATTCCACTTAACCCTGTTGACTATGTAGCATAGACTAGGGCTGGGATTCAATCCAATCAGACATGGCGTGTGTTGAATGCGGTCTCTGCAAACACTGGAACATTGGCTTTAAAAGGTGCATAGCTGAGAAAGCACGATTGGATTGAATTCCATTCCCCCCAAACATTTTGCCAACGAGTTTCCAACCCCCCCATCAGTCCCCCCCACACACACACACACACACACACACACACACACACACACACACACAATTAGTAATTCCCTCTCTTCTCTGGTGTGTACACAGTGCACACAAGGGCACCGTGAGTCCCCTGGGCAAGATTTACACATCTCTGTAGCCATATCCCTGCTTCACTCTCACGGGGCAAATAGTTCCTCTTTCAAAGCATGACTCTGTTTGTTTGTGTGTGTTTGGTCTTGTGTGTGTGTGTCATACCCGGATCCAAGAGGGGGCTAAAGGGGGCTTAACCTTATGCGGTCAATTTCACGCCATATGTATTGATTTCAAAATAAAATAAATCGTGAACATGAAAAATAAAGTTGAGAATGTAAACATTATTTTTTCGAGGACGGATGAAATAATGGCTGTTGAAATCAAAAACCAAACAATTGAAAGGAAAATGTATAGAATTGTAAACAAAAATAAGACATCAAAAGCAAAAACCAATAACTTGTAAGCAAATAATTTCAAAGCGAGAGCAAATCTCTGACAATTTTTAATTTTTAATATTTGAAAACAAATGCAAAAATTAGTTTCTGGATAAACTTTTCCAGCAACCAATCTTATTGAATAGATTTTGCCTACACTCTTGCCTGTATGTACTACCTTTTGGTTATGCTACAATTCCATTCATAATTCCATTCAATGTTCGCAGACCTGGGTTCAGAAAGTCTTAGTCTTAAATCGTCCCCAACCCCTTGATGTTAGCATGTTTGAAAGGTCTGGGTAGGTATAAAGAGTGTGATGTTAACTTTTTATGGCTGCAGGGGCAGTATTGAGTAGCTTGGATGAAAAGGTGCCCATTGTAAACGGCCAGCTCCTCAGTCTCAGTTGCTAATATATGTATATTATTATTAGATAGAAAACACTCTAAAGTTTCCAAAACTGTCAAAATATTGTCTGTGAGTATAACACAACTGATATTGCAGGCAAAACCCTGAGGAAAATCAAAACAGGAAGTGCCATCTATTTTGAAAACTCCATGTTCCATAGCCTCCCTTTGCTGGATTTAAAGGGATATGAACCAGATTCCTTTTCCTATCGCTTCCTCAAGGTGTCAACAGTCTTCAGACATAGTTTCAGGCTTTTATTTTGAAAAATGAGCCAGAACGATAACATCGCTTGCGCAACAGAGTTTGGATAGGTATTGCTTTTCCCTCTCCTACTGTGAAAGACATTTGCGGTTGATATATTATTGATTATATATTTTAAAAACAACCTGAGGATTGATTATAAAAAACATTTGGCATGTTTCTGTGGACACTATGGAAACTATTTAGAATTTTAGTCTGCATTGTCGTGACCGCTCTTTCCTGTGGATTTCTGAACATAACGCGACAAACAAACGGAGGTATTTTGGATATAAAAATAATCTTTATGGAACAAAAGGAACATTTGTTGTGTAACTGGGAGTCTTGTGAGTGAAAACATCCAAAGATCATCAAAGGTAAACGGTTAATTTGATTGCTTTTCTGATTTTCGTGACCAAGCTTCCTGATGCTAAGTGTACATAATGCTATGCTAGGCTATCGATAAACAAACGCTTGGATTGCTTTCGATGTAAAGCATAATTTCAAAATCTGAGACGACAGGTGGATTAACAAAAGGCTAAGCTGTTTTTTTCAATATTGCACTTGTGATTTCATGAATATGAATATTTTTTAGTAATATTATTTGACTATGCTATTCAGTGGTTGCTGACGAAAATGATCCAGCGACAGGGATGGGTAGCGTCAAGAAGTTAAGAGCCCAGTGCAACTGTTTCATTGCATGGAGTGCCAGATGGACGGGATTGCACTTTTGGGACAACTCCACTGGTTCCATTGTGCCGGGCAAGCTAAATCAAGAGCAACTAGCATATTTGAAAGAACTTTCCAGTAGTAGAGCCCCAATCCCAGTCAAGTCTGACATAAAGTCACGTGCTATCCACGCTTATAGGCTCTGCTAGTGCTGTCAGATACATTGTAGTGTAGTCACTCTAATATACAGCAACGAGTCGCCTAGAATAGTAATAAATAAAAATCTTATGGGTGGCCCCAGCGAGAACCAAACCCACTACCCCTGGTGTTGCAAGCGCCACACAGGAATAGAATAGTGAAAATAATCATATCCAATAGCTGTGTTTACTATTTCCTGAACTCTCCAGTTGTTCAATTCAACAGGTTGTATTGCATGTATGCTGTTTAAAGAGACAATATCTATCTAATCGGTTACTAAGCACTTGTAATTCCCTGTAAAGTGAGGCTTATAAAAGAGATTAGAGGATTCAGATAAGACATTTCCTCTTCATGCAAGTCACCCCTGCAGTGTTGCAGCATGTGGGAAGAGAGAGAGAGAAAGATAAAAAGAAAGGGAGTGAGAGAAGGAGGGAGAGAGCAAGAGAAAGGGAGAGATGGATGGATGGAAAGGAGGCTGGATAGATGATGATCAAAGAGAATGGCATAAGTTCATCTTGCACCTCTGAATCCAAGAGGCCTTGTGAATAGTGAGGAGTCTGTGGGTTTATTTTTGTAATTTTAGTATTTTTTAAAAAAGTATTACATTTGAGATTTTTTCACCTTTTTTTTACACTCCAAAAACAAATGTATACATACGAACAACAACTTGACCAACAATGACTACCTCTCATCTGCTCAGACCTGCATGCTCACACCCCTATCCCTAGTGCCTGCATTATTGCTTGTAACTTAGCCTTAAATTGTACCAATTCGTTTTTCTCAGTTGCCCATGCTATTTCAATGTTTCAATAATAAATCATAAAAATGTTCCATTGTGTCCAAGTTTTGCTATACATTTTGTACAAGATGAGTGATGAAAAGAGAGTCGTCCAGCCAAATGGGTATAGCACTACACCCGCATATGCCATGTCTTGAAATATGCAGACGGATTAAAGTAAGTTTACATTGTATTACTTCTAACAGCCAACCTTTAGCTCTGCCGACAACTTCAGGACTTTATAGCATTCCCAGAAAGCATGGGTTATTGAGTCATTATTAGTTTACACTTGAGACATGACTCTGCCAGTCGTGCTTTAGCATTTGTGAAATTTGTCTTTTGTGTATAATACATTATATACATTAGTTTATACTGGATTGAGCATACATTTTTGCTAAGTGTAATTTCATTAGTTTATGCTCCAACTTTCCCTCCATTTTGTGCCAACATCAGTCCTTTTTAAGTCTTTGTTCCAATAATTTATATTTTTTTCTAAGAGATTGTTAGCTCTCTGCAAGGTTTTGTATATTTTCCCTATTGTCACGCCCTGACCTTAGATATCTTTGTTTTCTTTAATATTTGGTTAGGTCAGGGTGTGACAAGGGTGGTTTGTTTAGTTTTTGTATTGTCTAGGGTTTTTTGTATGTCTAGGGGTTTATCTTGTCTAGGTGTTTATGATTGCCTGGATTGGTTCTCAATCAGAGGCAGCTGTTTACCGTTTGGGTGGGAACCATATTTAGGTAGCCATATTCCTTGGTTATTTTGTGGGTTGTTAGTATATGTTTAGTTGCCTGTTCTGCACTTCTCATATTAGCGTCATGTTTTGTTGTTTTGTATAGTTTGTTCACTGTTCTTTCATTAAAGAAGATGTACACTTACAACGCTGCACCTTGGTCTCTATACGACGATCGTGACAGAATAACCCACCAAATAATGACCAAGCAGCATGTGAATGAGGAGCGGACATCCTGGACCCGGGAGAAAGATGAGTGGAGGACATCCTGGGCCTGGGTGGAGGTAATGGCAGGGGACAAGACCCTGCTATGGAAGCAGGTGGAGATAGCACAGGAGGAAAGGCGACGATACCAGGAGTCAAGGCAACCACAGAAACCCCAAGATATTGTTTTGGGGGGGAGCAGTCGGCATGGAGCAGTCGGCGGAGCCGAGGAGTAAACCAGAGCCAGTCTGGGAGAAGGAGGATTCAGAGGAGAGAGAAATGGGTGAGTTGTTGAGTTGATGGAGGACACACGGATTTGGAATAAAATAACGTGTTGTCAGTTTGGTGACACTCGAGTCAGCTCTCCGAACTCGTCCTGAAACGTGTGTTAAAGTTCCGGAACAATTTATGCTGGCTATACACACCAGGTCTCCAGTGTACCTTCAAGACCCAGTGCGTCCTGTGCCAACTCCTCACACTCTCCCTCAAGTGCGCTTTCCCAGTCAGGTGTGTCCTGTTCCTGCTTAAAATTATATGCTCCTCGCACTCTCCCTCCAGTGCGCCTCCACAGTCCATTACATCCTGTTCCTGCTCCCCGCATTCGCCCTGAGGTACGTGTCACCAGCCCAGTGCCGGCACCACGCACCAGGCCTACAGTGTTCCTCGGCAGTCCAGAGCGTCCTGCGACAGTACCCAGTCCAGAGTGTCCGGCGACAGTACCCACTCCAGAGCCTCCAGCGACGGGCCATAGCCCGGAGCCTCCAGCGACGGGCACCAGTCCAAAATATCCGGCGATGGTCCACGCAGCGAGGGTCTACGGCGAGGATCCGCAGTCCAGAGCCTCCGGCGATGATCACGGGTCAGTGCTACAAGAGCGAACTCAGTGTAAAGAAGGGGGAGCGGCGTCCAGAACCAGAGTCGCCACCGAGGGTAGATGCCCACCCGGACCCTCCCCTATAAGTTCAGGTTTGCGGTCGGGAGTCCGCAACTATGGGGGAGGGAGACGAACAACCCCATCAACGCTGAACACACACACACACAATACTACTAAACAAGTCATTTGTTTTGGCAGTTGATCAAATACTTAATCATATGGACAATAAAAGCATTTCTCAGGTTGATGCTGTGAAGCTTGTAATAAGTTATGTATATGTTTGAGCGTTAGCATTCAGCAGGCAACATTTTCACAAAAACCAGAAAAGCATTCAAATAAAATCATTTACCTTTGAAGAACTTCGGATGTTTTCAATGAGGAGACTCTCAGATAGCAAGTGTTTTTCCTGAAAGATTATTTGTTTAGGACAAATCGCTCCGTTTTCTGCGTCACGTTTAGCTACGAAAAAAACCTGTATCCAGGATTGTGTAAATCTATCCGCAAGCTCATTAGCATAACACAACGTTAACTATTCATGAAAATCGCAAATGAAATGAAATCAATATGCTAGCTCTCATGCTTAGCCTTTTGTTAACAACACTGTCATCTCAGATTTTCAAAAATATGCTTCTCTACCATAGCAAACTAGCATTTAGCATTTAGTGTTAGCATTTAGCATTAGCATTTAGCGTTAGCATTAGCAGGCAACATTTTCACAAAAACCAGCAAAAACAATCAATAAATAATTTACCTTTGAAGAACTTCGGATGTTTTCAATGAGGAGACTCTCAGTTAGATAGCGAATGTTCCGTTTTTCCTGCAGAGGCCAAATAAAGCTCTCTACCGTATCGCTAGCTGTGCGCCTCTCAAATATAGCTCCGCATTGACATGTTTGGTTGCAGTAGGTGGGGGTGGTACATCCTGTATAAACACAGTCTTCCTCGACAACTTCCTTCACAATAGCTCTGCTCTGCTCCGTAGCGTATGAAGTATGAAGCCCTGAAGTCTGCTGAGGTTGCATCGCAGTAAATGCTGTAAAGCCACTTCAGACATCGAATTGACCAGAGCCTTTTAAGAAGACGTAGATCTTTACTTTTATTCTATGAATTTTATTTCCCCATATAAGGTCTATACATATTTAGAAGAATGCTTTAGGTGGTGTAATTGGTATTACTGAAAATAAATACAAAAACTTTGGCAGCAATGCAATTCTAAAGATGTTTATTCTAACTAAGATTTTTGGGAAGTTTATTCCATTTAGTTAGATCTGTTTTCATATTGTTGAGTAATGGAATAAAGTTATCTTTATATGTTTGTTACTTATTATGCATCCTAAATATTTAATATGTTTTGTGAACTTCTAAACAGCCAAATACAAATCCCCATATCAACACGTCCTGTCATCCGTCAATCAAACGGCACAACAAAAGTGCTGTCATTCACTCATCAAACCAAAACCAACCTTAAGGGTCAAGTTTAGGCATGAATTCCGAGTGGTTAAGGTTAGGGTTAAGGATTGGGTTAAATTTAGGCATTAATTCCGAGTGGTTAGGGTTAAGGTTTGGGTTAAAACAGACAAACTAAAGTTAAAAAACAAGTGCCTAGCACAATGTTCGGAGCCATAGCTCACTTGTTAGCCCATTCTCACCCCCATCGACAACACCCCTAGTGGACAAGTAACTGTCGAAACATGTGGCTAGTGCCTAATCCACTGGAGCTTGGGCTTGTTTATGTTAGTATATACTGTGAATTGCATCAAGAGAGATGATAATGCGACAAACATCGGTAGAGGTGAGAAATTCTTGTAACCAACTTTCCCAAAATCTCCAGGTTGTACAGAGGTGGGGGGGTACGTCCTGTATAAACACAATCTTCCATGACAACTTCCTTCACAATAGCTCTGCTCTGCTCCGCTAAGCATGAAAGCCCTGAAGTCTGCTGAGGCTGCATCACAGTAATGCTGTATCGCAGTTGGAAGATTCCCAGAATCAGGAGGGAATAAGCAGGAAATCTGGAATCTTCCAACCATGATTTTTGGGGAAAACCGGGGAATTTTAGAGAAGCTACTGAACATTGGTTCAGTTGATCCAAAATGTGCAGAAAGAAACATTTATTTGAAACTAAACTGCAAATCTTTAAGAATGAAATTTGCCTAATGATTGGTGAATTGTGGTTGGTTTGGCCCAGAGAGACCACAAACCTTTGGGTGAAAATCAGCAGACACTGTGGATCTCAAGACCAGACACTATATACACTTCCAACATGTCTTGCTTTTTCAGTGCTATAACACAATTAACATTTAAAGGCAACGTGTCCGTGTTTGCAGAGACTGCATTAACAGTAAACACTGCATATGTTTGCTCATTCAGAAATTATCTTTACATTTCAACTGCACTACAATGGAGATCTTCTGCGCTCTCTCCCAAATGATATCCGCAATAAAGGGACAGTAATTCTAGAATGGTGTTATCTTTGGATAAAGACTAGTGATAGCTGACACAATGCTACAATGTTTCATGGCTCCAACCTCTCTCCCTCTCTTTCCATTCTTCTCTCTCTTTCTGTCCTAAAGACATGGCTTCTACATGGCAATCGGAATGTATTCAGATCATTGACTTTTTGCACATTTTGTTACGTTACAGCCATATTCTAAAATTGATGAAATGCTTTTTGCCTCATCAAAATACACACAATACCCCATAATGACAAGGCAAATACAAGTTTTTAGAAACTGAAATATCACATTTACATAAGTATTCAGACGCTTTACTCAGTTGAAGCACCTTTGGCAGCAATTACAGCCTCAAGTGTTCTTGGGTATGACGCTACAAGCTTGGCACACTTGTATCTTTGGAGTTTCTCCCAATCTTCTCTGCAGATCATCTCAAGCTCTGTCAGGTTGGATGGGGAGCGTCGCTGCACAGCTATTTTGAGGTCTCTTCAGAAATGTTCAATCGGGATCAAGTCCAGGCTTTATATAATGTTTACATACCCTACATTACTCATCTCATATGTATATACTGTACTCCATACCATCTACTGCATCTTGCCTATGCCGTTCGGCCATCACTCATTAATATATCTTTGTGTACATATTCTTATTAATTTCTTAACACTTGTGTGTATAAGGTAGTTGTTGTGAAATTGTTAGATTACTTGTTAGATATTACTGCATGGTTGGGAACTAGATGCACAAGCATTTCGCTACACTCGCATTAACCTCTGCTAACCATGTGTATGTGACAAATAAAATTTGACTTGATTTAGTTGGGCCACTCAAGGACATTCAGAGACTTGTCCCGAAGCTACTCCTGCGTTGTTTTCGCTGTGTGCTTAGGGTCCTGTTGGAAGGTGAACCTTCGACCCAGTCTGAGGTCCTGAGTGCTCTGGATCAGGTCCTCAACTGGTAGCTTCATTAAATAGTACCCGCAAAACACAAGTCTCAACGTCAACAGTGAAGAGGCGACTCCGGGATGCTGTCCTTCTAGGCAGAGTTCCTCTGTCCAGTTTCTGTGTTCTTTTGCCCATATTATTATTGCCTTTTATTTTTATTGGCCAGTCTTAGATATGGCTTTTTTCTTTGCAACTCTGTGTAGAAGGCCAGAATCCTGGAGTCGCCTCTTCACTGTTGACGTTGAGGCTGGTGTTTTGCGGGTACTAATTAATGAAGCTGCCAGTTGAGGACTTGTGAGGAATCTGTTTCTCAAACTAGACACTCTAATGTACTTGTCCTCTTGCTCAGTTGTGCACCGGGGCCTCCCACTCCTCTTTCTACTCTGGTTAGAGCGAGTTTACTCTGTTCTGTGACGGGGGTAGTACACAGCGTTGTACGAGATCTTCAATTTCCTTGCAATTTCTCGCATGGAATAGCCATCATTTCTCAGAACAAGAATAGACTGACAAGTTTCAGAAGAAGGTTCTTTGTTTCTGGCCATTTTGAGCCTGTACCTACAAATGCTGATTCTCCAGATACTCAACTAGTCCAAAGAAGGCCAGTTTTATTGCTTCTTTACAGTTTTCAGCTGTGCTAACATAATTGGAAAAGGGTTTTCTAATGATTAATTGGCCTTTTCAAATGATAAACTTTGATTAGCTAACACAGCGTGCCATTGGAACACAGGAGTGATGGTTGCTGATAATGGGTCTCTGTATGCTTATGTACATATTCCATTAAAAATCTGACATTTCCAGCTATAATAGTCATTTATAACATTACCAATGTCTACACTATATTTGTGATCAGTTTGATTGTTATTTTAATGGACAATTTTTTTTGCTTTTCTTTCAAAGACAAGGACATTTCTAAGTGACCCCAAACTTTTGAACGGGAGTGTACATTTCCAAACATTTCTTAAAACCTGTTTTTGCTTTGTCATTATGGGGTATTGTGTCTAGATTGATAAGGAAACTTTTTTTAAAAATTTAACATTTAATCCATTTTAGAATAAGTCTGTAATGTAACAGAATGTGGAAAATGTACTACGTTTCTCCTCCTCTGTCAAATTACCAATTTGCCTGTTGTGCATACCTATAGCAATTATATTGTTCCTTTCTCCCTGTGAGCCTTCAGAAATTCCACTGGAAGCCCAAATGTATGCTTTGAACCTTGAGGGTGTCCTCTTCGTCTAAAGGTTAAGATTAGGATTCACGAGCCGGATACCAGGGTTTTGAATCCCACCAGTTACAGTAGGGTAGTATTTATTACTGCACACCATAGAAAATGAAGTGAGTGTTTCTCATTGGACAAGTCCAGGTACTCCCTCCCCTGTTTTGGACCATTTGGACCATTTTCTTTCATTTGGTGCCTAGTCTTACATGGCCAGCCTTCCTAATCCTGTCTTATTTACTTGACTATTGGCTCTGAGTAGAAATGATGTTTCCACTCAGAAGATGCTTGTGTTTTGTTAGTTTTTTTGTTTTTTTGTCCGTGTCTGTTTTCCTATCATGCCGGACAACGTTTTGGTTGCCATTTGTTTTGTATCATATGCATGCGAGCTTATTGCAAGTCAGAATTATTTTGGAACTTCACCATGTAAAATATTTTATTGTTTTGATAAGTGGCAACCCATCACTAGCTTCCATATTCCACACCTATTATCGTCTTTCTGAAAGGAGAATTTCTCTAGGCTTTTGAACAGTACTGTGATTAACATGGGCTGACATGGCTACCCTCACAAGTTAGACACAGGGTTTTCAGACAAGTTTCCCGTATGTGAATTTTTTTCTCACATGTTTATTTAGACCACTCCCATCCAGGGACCAGGGACCAGAGGACTAGTGCCTCTTAACACTCCTGAAGACCATAATTTTTTAAATTTAACCCTTATTTAACTAGGCAAGTCAGTTAAGAACAAATTCTTATTTACAACGACAGCCTACGAAAAGGCAAAAGGCCTCCAGCAGGGACAGAGGATTAATATATATAAATATAGTACAAAACAGACATCACGACAAGAGAGACAACAAACCACTACATAAAGAGAGACCTAAGACAACAGCATAGCAAGGCAGCAAAACATGATACAAACATGTTGGGGCACAGATAACAGCACAAAGGGCAAGAAGGTAGAGACAACAATATATCACGCAAAGCAGCCACAACTGTCAGTTAGAGTGTCCATGATTGAGTCTTTGAATGAAGAGATTGAGATAAAACTGTCCAGTTTGAGTGTTTGTTGCAGCTCGTTCCAGTCGCTAGCTGCAGCGAACTGAAAAGACGAGCGACCCAGGGTTGTGTGTTGTTTGGGGACCTTTAACAGAATGTGACTGGCAGAGGGGGTTTTGTATGTAGAGGATGAGGGCTGCAGTAGATATCTCAGATAGGGGGGAGTGAGGCCTACGAGGGTTTTATAAATAAGCATCAACCAGTGGGTCTTGCGACGGGTATACTGAGATGACCAGTTGACAGAGGAGTATAGAGTGCAGTGATGTGTCCTGTAAGGTGCATTGGTGGCAAATCTGATGGCCGAATGGTAAAGAACATCTAGCCGCTCGAGAGCACCCTTACCTGCATACCTATACATTATGTCTCCGTAATCTAGCATGGGTAGGATGGTCATCTGCATCAGGCTTAGTTTGGCAGCTGGGGTGAAAGAGGAGTGATTACGAAACCAAGTCTTACATGTAACTTTAGCCTGCAGCTTTGATATGTGCTGAGAGAAGGACAGTGTACAGTCTAACCATACTCCCAAGTACTTGTATGAGGTGACTACCTCAAGCTCCAAACCCTCAGAGGTAGTAATCACACCTGTGGGGAGAGGGGCATTCTTCTTAACAAACCAAATGACCTTTGTTTTGGAGGTGTTCAGAACAAGGTTAAGGGTAGAGAAAGCTTGTTGGACACTAAGAAAGCTTTGTTTTAGAGCATTTAACTTCTTGCGTCGAGCAATCCCGTATCCGGGAGCGTAATCATAGCCTCAAGCTCATTAGCATAACGCAACATTAACTATTCATGAAAATCGTAAATGAAATGAAATAAATATATTGGCTCACAAGCTTAGCCTTTTGTTAACAACACTGTCATCTCAGATTTTCAAAATATGCTTTTCAACCATAGCTACACAAGCATTTGTGTAACAGTATTGACCGCTAGCATAGCATTAAGCCTAGCATTCAGCAGGCAACATTTTCACAAAAACAAGAAAAGCATTCAAATAAAATAATTTACCTTTGAAGAACTTCGGATGTTTTCAATGAGGAGACTCTCAGTTAGATAGCAAATGTTCATTTTTTCCCAAAATATTATTTGTGTAGGAGAAATCGCTCCGTTTTGTTCATCACGTTTGGCTAAGAAAAAAAAACGAAAATTCAGTCATTACAACGCCAAACTTTTTTCCAAATTAACTCCATAATATCGACAGAAACATGGCAAACGTTGTTTAGAATCAATCCTCAAGGTGTGTTTCACATATCTATTCGATGATAAATCATTCGTGGCAGTTTGGTTTCTCCTCTGAACCAAATGGAAAGATGCACGCAGCTGGAGATTACGCAATAATTGCAACGGAGGACACCAAGCGAGCACCTGGTAAATGTAGTCTCTTATGGTCAATCTTCCAATGATATGCCTACAAATACGTCACAATGCTGCAGACACCTTGGGGAAACGACAGAAAGTGTAGGCTCATTCCTTGCGCATTCACAGCCATATAGGGAGACATTGGAACACAGCGCCTCCAAAATCTGGGGCATTTCCTGTTTGAAATTTATCTTGGTTTCGCCTGTAGCATCAGTTCTGTGGCACTCACAGATAATATCTTTGCAGTTTTGGAAACGTCAGTGTTTTCTTTCCAAAGCTGTCAATTATATGCATAGTGACAAAATATCTTATTTAAAACGGGAACATTTTTTTATCCTAAAAGAGCCCTATGTCGAAGAAGTTAACACAAAGTCCGGGGCAGGGCTAGCTGAATATAAGACTGTATCATCTGCATATAAATGGATGAGAGAGCTTCCTAATGCCTGCGCTATGATGTTGATGTAAATTGAGAAGAGCGTGGGGCCTAGGATCTAGCCTTGGGATACACCCTTGGTGACAGGCAGTGGCTGAGAAAGCAGCTTTTCTGACTTTATACACTGAACTCAGTTTTTGATTTGTTAAAAAAGTTTGAAATATCCAATAAATGTTGTTCCACTTCATGATTGTGTCCCACTTGTTGTTGATTCTTCACAAAAAAATACAGTTTTATATCTTTATGTTTGAAGCCTGAAATGTGGCAAAAGGTCACAAAGTCCAAGGGGGCTGAATACTTTCGCAAGGCACTGTATGTATACGTATATACTGTACTCTATATCATCTACTGCATCTTTATGTAATACATGTATCACTAGCCACTAACTATGCCACTTTGTTTACATACTCATCTCATATGTATATACTGTACTCAATACCATCAACTGTATTTTTAATTTTACCTTTATTTTACTAGGCAAGTCAGTTAAGAACAAATTGTTATTTTCAATGACGGCCTAGGAACAGTGGGTTAACTGCCTTTTCAGGGGCAGAAGGACAGATTTGTACCTTGTCAGCTCGGGATTCGAACTTGCAACCTTTTGGTTACTAGTCCAACGCTCTAACCACTAGGCTACCTGCCTAGTGCCTATGCCGCTCTGTACCATCACTCATTCATATATCTGTATGTACATATTCTTTATCCCCTTACACTTGTGTCTATAAGGTAGTAGTTTTGGAATTGTTAGCTAGATTACTTGTTGGTTATTACTGCATTGTCGGAACTAGAAGCACAAGCATTTCGCTACACTCGCATTAACATCTGCTAACCATGTGTATGTGACAAATAAAATTGGATTTGATTTGATTTGAGTTCCATTCCCCTGAGATTAGGGAGACCTTGAGAAGTACTCCCTATGCCCTCATGAATTCCTCAGAGGCCTAGCCAGGTCGGTCCAAACACAGATGAACTGTTCTCGGTACCTTTCTTCAACTCCCACATACAAGTTCAAATCCCGAGCTACGCCTTGTTTTTCCACTATACAGATACATTGTTTAACCAAAACCTGACTAAAACTCCACACATCATCATATTATAATTTTATGATTCTAATCAATTTCATACAATTATAAGGTTTCAGAGTGGAATTATTTAATCATTATCTTTCAACATTGAAATTATTTTATCATGATTAAAGAGCTCAGCCATGTGCTTCTTGTCATTAACAATCACACCATCAACATTAAGGGACATGAGCAGCTGTGAGGAGGAAGGTTTATTCTCCAGGTCTTTAACAGTTTTCCAGAATTTATTGGGGTTAGACCTACAGAGAGAGAGCTGCTCCTTAAAGTAACAAACTTTTGCCTTCCTGAGTGCATTTATTTTTCATTTGCCTGAACAAGAGCCAGTCAGCCTGCGTGTGCTGTTGCTGAACCTGTTTTTAATTCTAATTTTCTTTATGGGGGAGTGTTTTAAAACTCCTTATGGCTGCAATCCCGATTTGACAACAGCCAGTCAAAGTGTAGGGCGCCATTTTCAAAACATCAAAAATCTCATAATTAACATTCCTCAAACATACATGTATCTCATGCCATTTTAAAGCTATTCTCGTTGTTAATCCCACCACATTGTCCAATTTCAAATATGCTTTACAGCAAAAGCACCACAAACGATTATGTTAGGTCACCACATAGCCACAGAAAAACACAGCCATTTTTTCCAGCCAAAGCGAGGAGTTTCAAAAATCAGAAAAAGAGATAAAATTAATCACTAACCTTTGATGATCTTCATCAGATGACACTCATAGGACTTCATGTTACACAATACATGTATGTTTTGTTTGATAAAGTTCATATTTATCCAAATATGAGTTTACATTGGTGCGTTACATTCACTAGTTCCAAAAATATCCAGTGATTTTGCATAGCCACATCATTCAACAGAAATACTCATCATAAATGTAGATGATAATACAAGTTATACACATGGAATTATAGATATACATCTCCTTAATGCAACCGCTGTGTCAGATTTCTTTTTAAATTACGGAATAAGCCAGTCATGCAATAATCTAAGACGGCGCTCAGAAAAATTTGTCACAATAGCCGCCATGTTGACGTCAACATAAACAAGAAATTACATGATAAATATTCCCTTACCTTTGATGATCTACATCAGAAAGCACTCCAGGAATCCCAGTAAATCACAATAAATGTTTGTTTTGTTCGAAAATGATCGTTATTTATGTCCAAATATCTTCTTTTGTTATCGCATTTCGTATACATATCCATACGCTCATTCTGGTCAGCGTTATATCGGACAAAAACTTCAAAAAGTTATATTACCGGTCGAAGAAACATTTCAAACTAAGTACAGAATCAATCGTTAGGATGTTTTTAACATATAGCTTCAATAAAGTTCCAATCGGAGTACTCCTTCTTGTCTTCGTGACACCTGACTGATTCTGCTATCATTCACTCCCACAATACCATAGAAGTCTCATTATAATTTCTATTGATGGTTGATCTCTAGTGGAACCCCTAGGCAGTGCAACATCATTAATATCTCAAGGGGATTTCATTGGGGACTCTGGTGAATACATACAAAGCTCAGATTTCTCACTTCCTGTTTGGATTTCAACTCAGGATTTTGCCTGCCATATGAGTTCTGTTAAACTCACAGACATCATTCAAACAGTTTTAGAAGCTTTAGAGTTTTCAATCCAATACTAATAATAATATGCATATATTAGCAACTGAGACTGAGGAGCAGTATTTTTTACAAAGGTCCAAGCGTCTTCGACAGAGCTGTTTCTATACCATTTTACAGAGGCCAGATCATGAAGGAAGGCTTGCTCATTAAAGTTTTTAGCAAGTGTCTATGACAGGTCGTTTGACTGAGCAGCCATTACGAACAAGGCTGTAAAATAGTGATCACTATGGTCATTACTGTAAACACCAGACTGATACCTATCAGGATAATTGTTTTAGGATAACATGAAGAAGAGTTGCATTTTCTGGGTGTTCGGAGTCATACCTTGTGCGATTGGTAGTAATCTGAGAAAGATTTAGGGAGTCCCATTGCTTTAGGACTTGGTCAGGTGGTTTAAGCATGTCCCAGTTTAGGTCACCTAGAGGGAGAAATTCAGACTTAGTGTAAGGGGCCAGGAGAGACCTTAGGGCGGGTAGGGTACAAGCCGGTGCTGATGGAGGACAATAGAACCCAGCAACAGTCAACAAAGAGCTATTTGAAAGTGTAATACTTAAAACCAGCTAATCAAATTGTTTGGGGACATATTTGGTGGAGACAACCCGGGCACTGAGGGTGATCCTTGGTAAAGATTGCCACTCCCCCACCTTTGGAAGATATGTCTTGCCGAAAAAAGGTTATAACCAGAAAGGTTAACATCAGTATTCAAAACACTCTTCCTTAACCATATCTCAGTAATGATCAACACATCTGGATTGGAACTGTGAACCCACACCCATTTTAGATAATAAGCTTCTAGTTTTAACATGCAGAAAACCCAGACTTTGTACGAGAACAGAAACCAGTGAAGCAGATATCAGGGCACATGTCAGAATTGCGGTTAGCATCAGTAGATTGGCCAGGGTGTACATCCACATTTCCAGATATCATGAACAGTAATACAATCAAGGCACGGCATAGGACAGGGAGAGCTCTACAGTGCTGATTTATGACATCTGAATGTGCATCAGATGGCAGCAAGATCATATTGTAGAGCAATTTCATCAGTTACCATGAATACAAAGCCGGGGAGAGGTGGTTAGAATGGGATGGTAGGCCAAAAGGTAACCAATAGTCCCGAGTCCCGAGTGTGAGAACAAACATAGTCTGACAACCGGGGCAGACGGTGAACAGGTCCCCAGGTAGAATCCAAGCAGCAGTGCAGCAGGCAACAGGAGTAGGTGTCACACCCACTTGGGAGAAGCTCAAAGGCTTCGACACCTTTCTCGCTTCACACGTCAGTGCTAAAGCAAGAACCCTTGGGATTTACTATTTAGTTCCCGTATGCTCTACAGTACATGGGAGAGGCTATACAGAAACACCTGGTTCCCAAAATGTATGACATGTCACGCAGCGAGAGTTGAATAGGGATGAATGGATTCGGTTCAGTCAGTTCAGTCAGTCATCCTAATGAGCCCTCCCTATCTAGCTAGTTTATGCTTGTGGCTAAAATTTAAACTATATATATATATATTTTTTACAAACATGTTGTAATGCTGTATTTGTAATTTTTTTTTGTGAAAATCACTACAATAAATGTGCTTGAGATGTCACCCTGACCTGATATTGGCTACACTATCTAGCTACTTCCCTCTCGTTACTGCAGGACAGCAGTCAATAAACTGGTGCAAACTCTCCCTATTGAGCAGTAGACTGTATCACTGTGACATCCAGATTCTTACTACCAATATTCCAAGTTATTTCTTGTCTAGGCTGCTATCCTACTCTAAACAAAATCAGTGGGATGGAACAAACTGGCCAAGTTAGCTACCGCTAGCGACATGTGATGCAACTGCTGCCCAGTGGGAAGCATCAGTGGGAAGCACCTTGATAAAACACCGTTGCACTGGTCATTCTCCCGGCATGTCGTTACGTTAGATAATTGGCATGTCATGGTGACATCCAGATGGTGACCAATACTACAAGTTATATCAACCTTACCCATCAAAATAAAGATCACTTTCTTTTACAAGTTTTACCCAGCTCCATGCTGCTTTTGATGCCAGCTAGCCAGCTATAAACTAGTTGGCTGAGAAGGGCTCATCAAGACGACTGACTGACCTCACTGAACTGAATCCATTCGTCTCCACTCGACTCTCAGCTGCCCGACATACTTCATTAATTTGGGCACCAGGCATGTCCGTATAGCCTCTCCCATATACTGTAGCTGCCAACAGGCACAGTGGTCTTACAGCTCCAAGGGTAAGAGCAAACAAAGACTTCTGGAGTGAGCATGACTGCTGATAACATTTCCACACACAACTCAAAGGCAAGTCACACAGAGACAATGAGAGAAGGCTTTCTCCACATAAGATATGAGCAAAGACATTTTTCCTATTGAATCTTCACTGCGGTTTGATAGGCTCTTATATGATTGTATTATATGATCGTCAATGCTTGCTTGTTCTTTTGAAAGTCTCAAAGACTGTTTTCTCAGCAGCAGCGAAAGGTTAAGCCACTTTGAAGTACAATGTAATTCATCATGCGACAGTGTAATCAAATCAAATGTATTTATATAGCCTTTCTAACATCAGCTGATATCTCAAAGTGCTGTACAGAAACCCAGCCTAAAACCCCAAACAGCAAGCAATGCAGGTGTAGAAGCACGGTGGCTAGGAAAAACTCCCTAGAAAGGCCAGAACCTAGGAAGAAACCTAGAGAGGAACCAGGCTATGAGGGGTGGCCAGTCATCTTCCAGCTGTGCCGGGTGGAGATTATAACAGAACATGGCCAGGATGTTCAAATGTTCATAAATGACCAGCATGGTCAAATAATAATAATCACAGTAGTTATCGAGGGTGCAACAAAACAGCAGGTCTGGGACAGGTAGCACGTTCGGTGAACAGGTCAGGGTTCCATAGCTGCAGGCAGAACAGTTGAAACTGGAGCAGCAGCACGGCCAGGTTGACTGGTGGACAGCAAGGAGTCATCATGCCAGGTAGTCCTGAGGCATGGTCCTCCGAGAGAGAGAAAGAAAGAAAGAGAGTATTAGAGAGAGCATAGTTAAATTCACACAGGACACCGGATAAGACCGGAGAAGTACTCCAGATATAACAAACTGACCCTAGCCCCCAACACATAAATTACTGCAGCACAAATACTGAAGGCTGAGACAGGAGGGGTCAGGAGACACTGTGGCCCCATTTGATGATACCTCCAGACAGGGCCAAACAGGCAGGATATAACCCCACCGACTTTGCCAAAGCACAGCCCCCACACCACTAGAGGGATATCTTCAACCACCAACTTACCATCCTGAGACAAGGCCGAGTATAGCCCACAAAGATCTCCGCCACGGCACAACCCAAGGGGGGGCACCAACCCAGACAGGAAGATCATGTCAGTGACTCAACCCACTCAAGTGACGCACCCCTCCTGGAGTAATATGATCAAATTTGTTGGTTCTAGTCAGGATTCTAGCAGCCGTATTAGGATTAACTGAAGTTTATTTAGTGCTTTATCCGGGTGGCCGTAAAGTAGAGCATTGCAGTAGTCTAACCTAGAAGTAACAAAAGCATGGATAAATTTTTCTGCATCATTTTTAGACAGAAAGCCTCTGATTTTTGCAATGTTATGTAGATGGAAAAAAGCTGTCCTTGAAACAGTCTTGATATGTTCGTCAAAAGCGAGATCAGGATTCAGAGTAACGCCGAGGTCCTTCCCAGTTTATTTGAGACGACGGTACAACCATCAAGATGAATTGTCAGATTCATGAAATCACAAGTGCAATATAGGAAAACACAGTTTAGCCTTTTGTTAATCCACCTGTCGTCTCAGATTTTGAAATTATGCTTTACAGCGAAAGCAATCCAAAGGTTTGTGTAAGTTTATCGATAGCATAACATAACATTATGTACACTAAGCATTAAGTAGCTAGGTCACGAAAATCAGAAAGCAATCAAAAAAATAATTTACCTTTGATGATCTTCGGATGTTTTCACTCACGAGACTCGAGACTCCAAATGTTCCTTTTGTTCCAAAAATAATATTTTTATACCCAAAATACCGACGTTTGTTTGTCGCGTTATGTTCAGAAATCCTCAAGAAAGAGTGGTCGCGACAACGCAGCCATATATTCCAAATACTATCCATAATGTCCACAGAAACATGTCAAACGTTTTTTTATAATCAATCCTCATGTTGTTTTTAAAATATATATTCGATAATATATCAACCGAGTGTGTAGGTTTTTCAATAACAGCGGGAGGAACAATGGCGGCTTTACTCAGTTGCGCAAAACTCACTCTGAGAGCCCCCACCTATCCACTTATGCAATGTGATCTTTCATGCTCATTTTTCAAAATAAAAGCCTGAAACTATTTGGTTGATATCCCTTTAAATGGAGGATAGGCATGCACGGGAACAGAGAGGTTTCAAAATAAGAGGCACTTCCTGATTGGATTTTCCACAGGATTTCGCCTGCAATATCAATTCTGTTATACTCACAGACAATATTTGTACAGTTTTGGAAACTTTAGAGTGTTTTCTATCCTAAGCTGACAATTATATGCATATTCTAGTTTCTGGGGCTGAGAAATAGGCAGTTTCAAATGCGTACGTTTTTTAGCCAAAAATGAAAATACTGCCCCTACACGCAAAAGGTTCAAAGGTAATTTACCACCTTCACAAGTGCAGTCTCAGTGCTATGATGGGGTCTAAAACCAGACTGAAGCGTTTCGTACACATTGTTTGTCTTCAGGAAGGCAGTGAGTTGCTGCGGAACAGATTTTTCCAAAATTTTTGAGAGGAATGGAAGATTCAATATAGGTCGATAGTTTTTAAAATATTTTCTGGGTCAAAGTTTGGCTTTTTCAAGAGAGGCTTTATTACTGCCACTTTTAGTGAGTTTGGTACATATCCGGTGGATAGAGAGCCGTTTATTATGTTCAACATAGGAGGGCCCAGCACAGGAAGCAGCTCTTTCAGTAGTTTAGTTGGAATAGGGTCCAGTATGCAGCTTGAAGGTTTAGAGGCCATGATTATTTTTGTCATTGTGTCAAAGGATATAGTACTAAAACACTTGAGTGTCTCTCTTGATCCTAGGTCCTGGCAGAGTTGTGCAGACTCAGGACAACTGAGCTTTGGAGTAGTACGCAGATTTAAAGAGGAGTCTGTAATTTGCTTTCTAATGATCATGATCTTTTCCTCAAAGAAGTTCATGAATTTCTTACTGCTGAAGTGAAAGCCATCATCTCTTGGGGAATGCTGCTTTTTAGTTAGCTTTGCGACAGTATCAAAATGAAATTTCAGATTGTTCTTATTTTCCTCAATTAAGTTGGAAAAATAGGATGATCGAGCAGCAGTGAGGGCTCTTCGATATTTCACGGTACTGTCTTTCCAAGCTAGTCGGAAGACTTCCAGTTTGGTGTGGCGCCATTTCCGTTCCAATTTTCTGGAAGCTTGCTTCAGAAGCTTGCTTCAGAGCACGGGTATTTTCTGTATACCAGGGAGCTAGTATCTTATTACAAATGTTTTTTGTTTTTAGGGGTGCAACTGCATCTAGGGTGTTGCGCAAGGTTAAATTTAGTTCCTCTGTTAGGTGGTTAACTGATTGTTGTCCTCTGACGTCCGTGGGTAAGCAGAGGGAGTCTGGAAGGGCATCAAGGAATCTTTGGGTTGTCTGAGAATTTGTAGCATGACTTTTGATGTTCCTTGGTTAGAGTCTGAGCAGATTATTTGTTGTGATTGCAAAAGTAATAAAATGGTGGTCCGATAGTCCAGGATTACGAGGAAACACATTAAGATCCACAACATTTATTCCATTGGACAAAACTAGGTCCAGAGTATTACTGTGACAGTGAGTAGGTCCAGAGACATGTTGGACAAATCCCACTGAGTCGATGATGGCTCCGAATGCCTTTTGGAGTAGGTCTGTGGACTTCTCCATGTGAATATTAAAATCACAAAAAATGTGAATATTATCTGCTATGACTACAAGATCCAATAGGAATTCAGGGAACTCAGTGAGGAATGCTGTATATGGCCCAGGAACCCTGTAAACAGTAGCTATAAAAAGTGATTGAGTAGGCTGCATAGATTTCGTGACTAGAAGCTCAAAAGACGAAAACGTCAGGTTTTTTTTTGTAAATTGACATTTGCTATCGTAAATGTTAGCAACAACTTCCGCCTTTGCGGGATGCACTAGTGTAACCAGGAGGTGAGTCCCAGAAAGAGGGCCAATTATCTACAAATTCTATCTTTTGGGAGGGGCAGAAAACAGTTTTCAACCAGCAATTGAATTGTGTGAGACTGCTGTAGAGCTCATCACTCCCCGGGAGGGGGCCAGAGACTCTGCTGTAGAGCTCATCACTCCCCGGGAGGGGGCCAGAGACAATTACTGGATGCCGACACATCTTTCTTGCTGGTTTACAGGCTGAAGTTATGTTGCGCTTGGTGTCCTCTGACTGTTTCATCCTAACATGGTTGGTACCGACGTGGATAACAATATCTCTATACTCTCTACACTCGCCAGTTTTAGCTTTAGCCAGCACCATCTTCAGATTAGTCTTAACGTCGGTAGCCCTGCCCCCTGGTAAACAGTGTATGATCGCTGGATGATTCGTTTTAAGTCTAATACTGCAGGTAATGGAGTCGACAATGACAAGGGTTTTCAATTTGTCAGAGCTAATGGTGGGAAGCTTCGGCATCTCAGACCTCGTAACGGGAGGAGTAGAGACCAGAGAAGGCTCGGCCTCAGACTCCGACTCACTGCTTAATGGGGAGAACCGGTTGAAGGTTTCTGTCGGCTGAATGAGCGACACCGGTTGAGCATTCCTACAGCATTTCCCTCCAGAAGCCATGAGAAAGTTGTCCGGCTGCGGGGACCGTGTGTCACGCCCTGACCTTAGTTATCTTCTTTTCTTTATTATTTTGGTTAGGTCAGGGTGTGTCGAGGGTGGTATTTGTGTTTTTGGCTTGTCTAGGGTTTTTTGTATATCTATGGGGTTTTGGGATTGTCTAGGTAAATGTAGGTCTCTGGTGGCCTGAATTGGTTCCCAATCAGAGACAGCTGTTTATCGTTGTCTCTGATTGGGGATCCTATTTAGTTTGCTATTTAGTTTGTTTAGTGTTCTTCGTGTAAATAAAGAAGAATATTCTGTTCACGCGGCCCCTTGGTCTCGTCATTATGATGAACGCGACACCGTGCGAGGGGATTTGTACCAACGTTACTATCTGTACTTACTTTTGACACAGACGCTGTTTTCATCCTTTCCTACACTGAAATTACCCTTGCCTAATGATTGCGTCTGAAGCTGGGCTTGCAGCACAGCTATCCTCGCCGTAATGCGATCGTTCTCCTATATATTATGAGTACAGCGACTGCAATTAGAAGGCATCATGCTAATGTTACTACTTAGCTTCGGCTGTTGGAAGTCCTGATGAACCATGTCCAGATAAAGCGTCCGGAGTGAAAAAGTTGAATGAAAAAAAAGTGTGGGGAAAAAACTAAAAATATAAACGGTAATTAAAAAGTGAAAAACGTAAAGTTGTCTGGTAGCTTAGTAAGGTTGGCAACAAAATGCACAGCAACACTTAAACAAGTCTGCAAGTTGTGACCTGAAATGACGGAAAAACAGTGTGGATTCCATCAGTATTTACCGACTTCAGGTACCTTTTGTAGTTACCAGAACTTAAAATATATTTATCTCGGTAGAAACTATGTCATGGTGTTACTTGTGTTATTATTGCTTACAGAGGTGTCATGCCCTTCCAAGATGCACCACTTAGGAAAGATATGCTAGGCAGGACATGAGATATTGTAGTGTGTGCAAACTGAGCCATCAGTGGAGGAGGAGAGAAAGTGTTGAGTGACACACAGCGTATGATTTGATTTTAGCTGCCGATGATTGACAGGACTCACAGGAAGTAAGTTTGTAAATTCATTTAATCAAGCTATGTAGCCTATTGATTCCTTCTTGATGAATAAATTATTATAAAGTGTTTTGTTGTTTCTATATAATACTAGCCACCTAGCAATTATTTAGCTAGCCAGCTAAATAGGTTCCCAATCGCCTAACCTCATAACCAGCTACCAAGCCATTTTAGGCTATTAATCAAGTAAAAGTATTTTGTCTAACTATCTTAGCTGGCATACTTGCGGGCAAAGTTGCAAGACTTTAGAAAATACAAAAATGGCTTTAATTCTTAGGTTATGATACTATATACCAGACATAAAAGTTTGTAAAAAAAAAAAAAACTAGAGTCAAAGTCCTCGTCCCCACTGAAATCTAATTATCATAAGAAAAAAATCCCCATAAAAATCTGTACATTTTAGCTAGAGATATCAGTTATTTTTCTCAATCCACAGCATTCGCTGGTTTCTCACTTCCGCATCTGCGGTGCATGGTGACAGAGCTAGAGCTCTCCTCACAAAATCGCATGTAATGTCCGAACTGTTTTGTCCCCTCTATGGAAAGATGAGACTCTCGTGAACACGACGGTATTCTCCATGTTGCTCTTACGACCCCCACAAGCTTCTTAGAACTCGTCTGAATTCAGTACAACTGATCTGCCAACTTCTGTCTATAGCATCCAAACAGTTTGGGCTGTACGCTAATATGACCCCTCTGTGGAAACGTGAGACTCTCACAAACACGTACACGCCCACAGGCCTTACAAGACTCGTCTGAAAACTGTTATGGAAGTACTGTTCAGTGCCAAAAATAAGGGATTAAATACGACAACAACAAAAAATACCCAAAAATTATTACAAAGGTTTCCTGATGTTTCTTATATCTCTAGGACAGACACTTCATAACAGATTTTGTTTTTTTGTTTTTGTTTGTTGGACTATCTGTTGTTCCGTGTAGTGAATTTGTTATTCAATGCATTTGGGCTAATAGCAGTAAGGCCACACATTTTTTAAAATCAAATAAATGTTTTATATTTTGGGGGGGGGGGGTACTTCAAGGGGTCTTAAAATTAAAAATCAAATGTCTGAATGATCCTACATTGACAAATGCTAAATTCTCTGGAGAAAAAAAATGAATGTTATCCCCGAATGCTTGTTATCATACATGTAAGCCTTGACATGAGAATTTTCATCCAATGTTGAATCTCTCTCTCCACCTCACCTTCTTTTCCTTCCTTTCTCCCCCTCCACCCCTCTCTTTCTTTCTGATAGGCTCCAATTATTCATTGTGCCCAGAAGACCATTCTGCTGCAGTAGCCGTTTTCTGACTCCTTGACAACCAACAATAACTATCCTCCGTCTGTCTGCTGAAGGATACACTTGCTCATTAAACCAACGACACCTGCACTGGGTTGTTGCTTCTGTTGAACCCCAAAATTCACCCTGTGTATGGTTGACAACATTTCTTCTTGAGTCTTTCGCAGTTCATTTTCACACAAAAAATGTGTATCGTAATGATGAGACTGAACTGTTCACCCATGTGGAGTGTGGTTAGCCTTTTGACTTTGTTGCTATTACCACTTTGGGAGATGGGCTGCTCTGGCCTGAGCTTTAACTCAGTGCCCCTGCCGCCGGTAGGGACATACCAAAGAAGCTGCGAAGGTGGGGCACACCACAGGCAGAGGCGCAGTTGGGTGTGGAACCAGTTCTTCGTGCTGGAGGAGTACACAGGGGACGAGCCACTCTACGTGGGCAAGGTAAGAATTTCTCTCTCATCTGGGTTCTCTCTCAGCTGTGCATTTACACAGGGAACCGGTGGATGTGTGACTTTCCTAATATGGACACAATATAGATGGATACGGTGAAGGGGAGAAAAGATGCTGAGTACAAGATGATCAAAAAGTCTTGACCCAACTATGACTGGAGTTAATGCTACTTGTGTTATCCAATACTTATTTACCTGTTTATGCATTTGTTAAAGATGTGAGTTCACAGGAAGGATTTAGGAGCAACAGAGAACATTTTGCGTTTCAGAGAGTCTTGGGGTCTCAGGTCTTCATCCATCTCCATTAGATGCTCTTGTGTAGAAACCTTTTCATAAAGAGTGCATGAAGAGCACAATGGTTTTCAATTGCATGTTTACTTCAGGGGTTTATTTAGTGAGATGAAACCTTCAGAAGGTTGCCGATAGAAATAAATAGAGCTTACTTTATTCTATAATTCTACTTGACAATCATGCCTGTTCTTAGAAAAAAGGCTTTCTATCTGAACATTCTGTAACTTTGCATCCTCCTGAACAGGCCAATGGTGTCCACTTATGCCTCCTGCTTAAGGTCTGATAAGAATTATAGGTTTTGATAGGGCACCTCCAAGATGGAGTAGTGGATGGATCATAAATTAGTCATACAATTTGATCTGATCTTTATCTTAGTCACAACAATAGACAAACAGTGTGCTTACAATCATTTGTGTGTTATTAGTTTATTTTTCTTGTCTATATTGAATGCATAATTTCAACATTCACAGTGTAGGTTGGAAAAAGTTTGTGAACCCCTAGGCTAATTACTTTTCCAAAAGCTAATTGGAGTCAGGAGTCAGCTAACCTGGAGTCCAATCAATGAGACGAGATTGAAGATGTTGGTTAGAGCTGCCCTGCCCTATAAAAAACACTCACAAAATTTGAGTTTGCTATTCACAAGAAGCATTGCCTGATGTGAACCATTCCTCAAACAAAAGAGTTCTCAGAAGACCTAATATTAAGGATTGTTGACTTGCAAAAAGCTGGAAAGGGTTACAAGAATATCTCTAAAAGCCTTGATGTTCATCAGTCCACGGTAAGACAAATTGTCTATAAATGGAGAAAGTTCAGCACTGATGCTTCTCCCTAGGAGTGGCCGTCCTGCAAAGATGACTGCAAGAGCACAGCGCAGAATGCTCAATGAGGTTAAGAAGAATCCCAGAGTGTCAGCTAAAGACTTACATAAATCTCTGGAACATGCTACCATCTCTGTTGACGAATCTACGTAAAACAAGAATGGTGTTCATGGGAGGAAACCACGGAAGAAGCCACTGCTGTCCAAAAAAACCATTGCTGCACATCTGAAGTTTGCAAAAGAGCACCTGGATGTTCCACAGCGCTTCTGGAAAAATATTCTGTGTACAGATAAACACTAAAGTTGAGTTGTTTGGAAGGAACAAACAACACTATGTGTGGAGAAAAAAAGGCACAGCACACCTACATCAAAACCTCATCCCACCTGTAAAGTATGGTGGAGGGAGCATCATGGTTTGGGGCTGCCTAAGGGCCTGGACAGCTTGCTATCATCGACGGAAAAATGAATTCCCAAGTTTATCAAGACATTTTGCAGGGGAATGAATGTATGGCTATTTGTCCGCCAATTGAAGCTCAACAGAAGTTGGGTGATGCAACAGGACAACGACCCAAAACACAGGAGTAAATCAACATCAGTCCTGACCTCAACCTGATTTAAAATGCTGTGGCATGACCTCGAACGGTTCACACCACACGTTCTAAGAATATTACTGAACTGAAACAGTTTTGTAAGGATGAATGGTCCAAAATTCCTCCTGACCGTTGTGCAGGTCTGATCCTCAACTACAGAAAACATTTGGTTGAGTTTATTGCTGCCAACCAGTTATTAAATCCAAGGGTTCACATACTTTTCCACCCTACACTGAATGTTTACATGGTGTGTTCAATAAAGACATGACATAATATAATTGTTTGTGTGTTATTAGTTTAAGTAGACTGTGTTTGTCTATTGTTGTGACTTAGATGAAGATCAGATCACATTTTATGACCAAATTATGCAGAAACCCAGGTAATTCCAAAGGGTTCATATACTTTGTCTTGCCACTGTATGTGATTATGGCATTAAACCAAATGGCTGGATTGGGTACACATATCCACAAGGAAAAGGAAGCTCTGACTGTCCTTGTGCTTGTCTCCACCCCCTCCAAGTGTCGCCGATCTTCCCCACTTCCCCACTTGTGTTTTCTGTCTGTGCCAGTTTGTCTTGTTTGCTTAAGCCTACCAGTGGTTTGTCTCAGCTCATTTTCCCCAGTCACTCTTTCTCGTCCTCCTGGTTTTTGACCCTTGCCTGTCCTGACCAGGTACCTGCTAGCCTGACCACTCTGCCTGTCCCCGACCTGAGCCGGCCTGCCATCCTGTACCTTTGTTCCACCTCTGGATTACCGAACTCTGCCTGACCTGACCCTGTGCTTGCCTGTCGTCCTGTAACTTGGCCTCTACTCTGGATTATCGACCCCTGCCTAACTTGACCTGTCATTTGCCCGCCCCTGTTAAAATAAACATTGTTACTTCACACAGTCTGCACTTGGGTCTTACCTTGATTCCTGATAGATTGTTGGGCAATACAAGGGGAAGAAAGTAATTCAAACACCCAACTAACACTGTATGTGGAAATTAAGATGAAATTATACTGTAACAACACTAGTCGATAGGCACCTTACAATTGGAATAGTGGTTAGGGCGTTCCTCTTTGGGCCTGGCGGTTTGGGTTGCGGACTACTAGTGAACTCATGCTACTGCCTCCGTTCATTAAAATACTACAAGAGATACTATTGTTGAATGGCACTGAGTTGGCAAAACAGAGACATTGGAAAGCTACATACTGTACAGCAACAGGGAGGTCTGGATGGCACAGGCATAAGATTATTCTAATCCCTTAATCAACCCTACCATAGTCTACAGTAAATGAAGACATAGCAAAGGTACTTAAGCAGTGACATTTTCTTAAGACTCAAAATGTATCTTGTTTACGATCTGAAAGAAAAGCCGAATAGCAATTGTATCAAAGAGGCCTCTCGAACGCGAGCATGTACATCCTCTCATTTCATACTCGACCCAGTCAAATAATCGCTGACAGTTCATTGCGATCGAAAGCTTCCTTTATCTTTCAAATGCTTTCAGTATTTAAACAGATCTTGTATGTAGATGGCAGGGGCATACTGTGACAGCCCTGAATTTTTCTGAACCGTCTCAGTGCTTCTCCTTCCAATAGGGCGCTTTGCCTTTAATTCCCAATTAAATAGCCAGCATCAGCTGCGCAAAAGTGGGGTTGTGATGGAGACGTGAATGAGGATGTGTTCATCCCTCAGTTCCCGAAGCTTCTCTATCCCGTTTGTTTTGTTGCCTTCAAATGTGTGTTTTGTACTCAGGATCGGATCCACTCTTTACAACCTTTTTGTATACGGTATTTCATTTGTTTTGATGTGATGTATACTGTGATGATTTATGTAGTTAGTTGTAGTTGAGGACTTAGTAAGAGTTGATACTCTTTATAGTTGTGTGGTAAAATAATTGTTATATTGATTGTATGACTTGATACTGGGTGTACGCTACACTTGTAGGAACGGACAAACATTGCGTGACTAAGGTCACTTGATTTCCCTGAACTCCTTTACCGGGCTGGACTCTTACCGGGCTGGACTTTTAGGCCCGAGGTACAGGACATTTCTGGAGGAACCAGAAATCATTGTGTGATATTATTATATGTGTTGTGTAATCATGTATATTAGTAATACAACCCACGCAAAAGAATAGCTGTTTTTTAAGTTCTTTCCAATGTTTTAAGGGTTTATGAAAAGTGTATTTCCATCCTGACTTTTACATAAGTCCTTTTTTGTATTGGTGTAGACTTGACTGACCAGATGGGACTCATTCCCATCTCTCTGGACCTCTGACAGTCTCTATGGGTGTGCCACAGGGTTCAATTATCGGGCCGACTCTCTTTTCTGTATACATCAATGATGTTGCTCTTGCTGCTGGTGATTCTCTGATCCACCTCTACGCAGACGACACCATTCTGTATACTTCTGGCACCTCCTTGGACACTGTGTTAACTAACCTCCAGACGAGCTTCAATGCCATACAACTCTCCTTCCGTGGCCTCCAACTGCTTAAACGCAAGTAAAACTAAATGCATACTTTTCAATCGATCGCTGCCCGCACCTGCTCGCCCGTCCAGCATCACTACTCAGGACGGCTCTGACTTAGAATACGTGGACAACTACAAATACCTGGGTGTCTGGTTAGACTGTAAACTCTCCTTCCAGATTCACATTAAACATCTCCAATCCAAAATTACATCTAGATTCTGCTTCCTATATCGCAACAAAGCATCCTTCACTCATGCTGCCAAACATACCCTCGTAAAACTGACCATCCTACCGATCCTTGACTTCGGTGATGTCATCTATAAAATAGCCTCCAACACTCTACTCAACAAACTGGATGCAGTCTATCACAGTGCCATCCGTTTTGTCATCAAAGCCCAATACACTACCCACCATTGCGCCATGTACGCTCTCGTTGGTTGGCCCTCGCTTCATACTCGTCGCCAAACCCACTGGCTACAGGTTATCTACAAGTCTCTGCTAGGTAAAGCCCCGCCTTATCTCAGCTCACTGGTCACCATAGCAGCACCCACTCGTAGCACGCGCTCCAGCAGGTATATCTCACTGGTCACTCCCAAAGCCAATTCCTCCTTTGGTCATCTTTCCTTCCAGTTCTCTGCTGTCCATGACTGGAACGAATTGCAAAAATCTCTGAAGCTGGAGACTCACATCTCCCTCACTAGCTTTAAGCACCAGCTGTCAGAGCAGTTTACAGATCACTGCACCTGTACTTAGCCTATCTGTAAACAGCCCATCTATCTACCTACCTCATCCCCATACTGGTATTTATTTATTTAGCTCCTTTGCACCCCAGTATCTCTACCTGCACATTCATCTTCTGCCAATCTACCATTCCAGTGTTTAATTGCTATATTGTAATTACATCGCCAACATGGCCTATTTATTTCCTTAACTTACCTCATTTGCACTCACTGTATATAGACTTTTTGTTTTATTTTGTTCTACTGTATTATTGACTGTATGTTTTGTTTATTCCATGTGTAACTCTGTTGATGTATGTGTCGAGTTGCTACGCTTTATCTTGGCCAGGTCGCAGTTGCAAATGAGAACTTGTTCTCACCAACCTACCTGGTTAAATAAAGGTGAAATAAATCAAAAAAATTCCCAAACCAAAAAGAGAAACTAATGTTTTCTCTGGTAGGCACAACCTACCTGGCACCCCTATAAATAATAACCTCAAGTCAAAACTGTTACAATACAGCGATGAACACGTCTCTTTCGCTTGGGAATCCGAGATGTTGTTGGAACGCGTGTCTCTCATGGGGGTGAATCTACTGAGTGTTGCCTTACACGTAAATTAATCTTGATCATGCGGACAAGTGGGAGGACACCACCACAAAGCCATGAACGTAACCATTTGTGTGTCCTTAGTCTTTTCGGCACATATTAGCAGTGGTGGAAAAGGTACTAAATGGTCATACTTAAGTAAAAGTAAAGATACTTTCATAGAAAATGAAGGCACACATCTGTCTATATAAGGTCCCACAGTTAGTGCATGAGAGAGCAAAAACTAAGCCATGGGGTCGAAGGAATTGTCCATAGAGCTCCGAGATAGGATTGTGTTGAGGCACAGATCTGGGGAAGGGTACCAAAAAATGTCTGCCAGCATTGAAGATCCCCAAGAAGACACTGGCTTCCGTCATTCTTTAATGGAAGAACCAAGACTCTTCCTAGAGCTGGCCGCTCATCCAAACTGAGCAATCGGGGAGAAGGGCCTTTGTCGGGGAGGTGATCAAGAATCCGATGGTCATTCTGACAGAGCTCCAGAGTTCCTGTGTGGAGATGGGATAACCTTCCAGAAGGAAAACCATCTCTGCAGCTCTTCACCATTCAGGTCTTTATGTAAGACTGGCCAGACGGAAGCCACTCCTCAGTAAAAGGCACATTATAGCCCACTTGTAGTTTGCCAAAAGGCACCTAAAAGACTCTCAGACCATGAGAAACAAGATTCTCTGGTCTGATGAAACCAAGATTAAACACTTTGGCCTGAATGCCAAGCATCAGGTCTGGAGGAAACCAGGCACCGCTCATCACCCGGCCAATATCATCCCTACGGTGAAGCATGGTGGTGGCAGCATCATGCTTTGGGGATGTTTTTCAGTGGCAGGGACTGGGAGACTCATCAGGATCAAGGAAAGATGAATGGAGCAAAGTACAGAGAGATCCTTGATGAAAACCTGCCCCAGAGCACTCAGGACCTCAGACTGGGGTGAAGGTTCACCATCCAATAGGTCATCAACTCTAAGCACACAGCCAAGACAAACCAAAAGTGGCTTTGGGGCAAGTCTCAATGTCCTTGAGTGATCGAGCCAGAGCCCGAACTTGAACCAGATCGAACATCTCTGGAGAGACCGGAAAATAGCTGTGCAGCGACCCTCCCCATCCAACCTTACAGAGCTTGAGAGGATCTGCAGAGGAATGGCATAAACTCCCCAAATACAGGTGTGCCAAGCTTTTGTAGTGTCAAACCCAGGAAAACTTGAGGCTGTAATCACTGCCAAAGGTGCTTCAACAAAGTACTGAGTAAAGAGTTTGAATACTTATGTAAATGTGATGTTATAGTTTTTTTTATACAAATGTGCAAAAATTTCGAAACCAGTTTTTGCTTTGTCGTTATAGGGTATTGTGTGTATATTGATGAGCAGAAAAAACAATTTAGCAATTTTAGAATAAAAATATCCAAAACTTGGAACATCCCACAGAGGACCATTAAATCCATTATTAAAAACTGGAAAGAACTCAGTGAGGAACGCTGTATATGGCCCAGGAGGCCTGTAAACAGTAGCTATAAAAATTGATTGAGTAGGCTGCATAGATTTCATGACTAGAAGCTAAGCTTTTTTTAATAAATTGAATTTTGCTAGTGTAAATGTTAGCAACACCTCCGCATTTGCATGTTGTGTTAGCTAATCCAAGTTTATCTTTTTAAAAGGCTAATTGATCATTAGAAAACCCTTTTTCAATTATGTTAGCACAGCTGAAAACTGTATATTGATTAAAGAAGCAATAAAACTGGCCTTGTTTAGACTAGTTGAGTATCTGGAGCATCAGCATTTGTGAGTTCGATTACAGGCTCAAAATGGACAGAAACAAATAACTTTCTTTTGAAACCCGTCAGTCTATTTCTGTTCTGAGAAATGATGGCTATTCCATGCGAGAAATTGCCAAGAATCTGAAGATCTCGTTCAATGATATGTACTACTCTCTTCACAGAACAGAGCAAATTTGCTCAAACCAGAATAGAAAGAGGAGTGGGAGACCCCGGTGCACAACTGAGCAAGAGGACATGTACATTAGAGTGTCTAGTTTGAGAAACAGACACCTCGCAAGTCCTCAACTGGCAGATTCATTAAATAGTACCCACAAAACACCAGTCTCAACGTCAACAGTGAAGAGGCGACTCCGGGATGCTGGCCTTCTAGGCAGAATTCCTCTGTCCAGTTTCTGTGTTCTTTTGCCCATCTTAATCTTTTCTTTTTATTGGCCAGTCTGAGATATTGCTTTTTCTTTGCAACTCTGGCTAGAAGGCCAGCATCCCGGAGTCGCCTCTTCGCTCTTGACGTTGAGACTGGTATTTTGCGGGTTTTGCTTTTCTTTCAAAAACAAGGACATTTCTAAGTGACCCCAAACTTTTGAACGGTAGTATATTTAAATATTTATATATCCATTGATTCTTGAAGAACATTACTTAAAAAATTCTCAACTTGTTTTTCGACAATATTTGTAAACATTGTAAATGTAAACAAACACTGTATAGCCTCAACATGGTTATAACAATAATTTTGATATCATTGATGGTAAGTCCTTGCATCCATAGCTCTGGCTATTAGTCCGTGAGTGGTTACATTTCTCCAGGACAATGCATCAGCTATTTACCAAAACAGAGGTGGGGCCACCGTTTTGTTATTGTTTCAATTATGGATTTAAACAGCTGCATATTATCAAGATATCAAAGTGTCACCAACAAAAAGGTAAACAATAGGCCTATAGCAAATGCAGAAAATGACATTCATTTTTCACATGTAAATAGCACTTTTCAGTAGTGCTCAAAGCAGGCCATTACATGAGAGCAGCATTTATTTTCAACTCGAATCAATGAGCCCAATCAGTCCTCCATGTTAACAAAATCCTAAACAACAGAATAGGGCTGGCTAATAAGTCCTTATTTTTGTGATCATGCTCAGGTAAAACAATTTGGCTGATTTATACTTCCATATTTCCAAGTCCTATTCTTGAAGATCAAGGGGTATAACATTTAATGGAATGACTGGAATTCTGATAGACTTTGGATTTTAATATAAATAGATAATTTAATCGTATGTAGTAGAAAGCAATGGGTTAAAAGAAGCCTACATAACCACCCCATAAGTAAAATGTAACATCCATAAAGGCCAGCTATGTAAACTTTAACATTGATTTATCTTAGATGTCGTTCAATTGGTAACACACATTTTTGTCTTCTAATGCCTCTTAAGGGGAAGGTAACTGAATGTAATCAGATTACGTTACTGAGTTTGGGTAATTAAACAATTTACAATTTTTGTACAGGTAACTAGTAACTGTAACCGATTACATTTAGAAAGTAACCTACCCAACCCTGGCTGCAGCCTTAATAAGACAGAAAAAGCAGGGTTTGATATGTATGAGCATGGCAAGAGAATATTGAAGTCGCTGAGGAGGTTGTAGTTATTTACTGATACTTTAAGTCCACTGCCTCCAGGCCTGAACGAAAATACTGCGGCATTCCACACGATTCCCCCTTAAGGGGATGGAGCGACTCACAGCATCCTGGCCTGAGCCGATCACATTTTCCCCTACCCTTCCCTTGTTTGCCGGGTTTCTCCTGAGGAGAAGCCCTTTGAGTCCGGGTTTAATTGGAGGAGATCCTTTGCAGTCGAGGAGGAGAACGTTCGCCAGGAGCGTCTTTGAATCTTCTGGGCCGCTGCTGCAGTCTATTACAATTTCCTGTTTACCACGCAGTCCAAAAAAAACCTGACACTTCACCTTCCAAGGTGAAGTACATTCTCTTTGGTGTGATTTTGAATATGTGTTTATTAATGAAATGCAATTCCAGGGCTTTTAATCCGTATCTCCCAGTCTCTGGGCTGCTCCATGGCCATTTTTCAGGGCAGGAGGTGAAAGTCATCAGGTTGGCAATCACCAGTGCTTTCTCCTGGCTCGCCTTCAAGCGACACCACAACAGCTATTCTCACACACACACACACACACACACACACACACACACACACACACACACACACACACACACACACACACACACACACACACACACAGACAAACACACACTAATTATGGAGAAAATGAATAGTCTGCCTTTCATACAATTATGTAGATGGGCTGGTGGCTGTGGCATGAACATCTCTTCTCATTCAAGCCAGTAGAGCTCTTTATGTGCTGAAAACGATATGAGCAGACATCTCTGATTCTAATGAAGATGATACAAGGAAAAAAGCTCTTGATTTCTCTTGAATGGAGCAGTACCACAAAGTAATACAATACAATTTGCATTTATATAGCTAGCACTCTTGATGCGTTCATTCATTCACCCCCCAAAATGTAACTTAAAAAGGGAAAGGAGTTTCTGGCAATGAGACTGAAAACATATGAGTCAATCCAAAGCTATCAAATTCCTTTCCGACCCTCGTTGTCTCTGATTGGGAATCATACTTAGGTAGCTTTTTCCCTCCTTCTGTGTGGGATCTTGTTCTTCGTTTGTGACCAGGTAGTTTGCACTACGAAGCTGTTCGGTTGTTGTTTTCATTCTTTCTTTATTGTTTTGTTTTGTCTAAAAGTTTCACTTCAACAATAAATATTATGTGGAACTCAAGGAACGCTGCGCCTTGGTCTCATCCTTCTGACGACAGCCGTTACACTAGCTGTTCTGCCCTGCATAAGAGTGAGCAGTGCCCTGGCAAACAGCTCTATTTTGTTATTCTGTTAGATCTCTTGTAAAATTAATTTGGGAGATAGACTATTCAATTGGTCATGTCTCTATTTGTTTCCTATAAAGGGAGAGATTGTATGTAAGTCAAGTAGACCGAGACATCGTCAAATGTAATTTAATATGAACTTCCCCTGTTACCTTTCTGAACAGGGCTTCGACCAGTGATTATAATAACAGTAGGACTACTGTTATAACAGTTTTAAGTCGTTTCCAATACTAACCAAGGCTTTGCTTTCATGATGGGAATGAGGGTACATTGACACATTAGTCGTTTAGCAGACGCTCTTATTCCGGGCAACTTACAATAAGTGTGTCAACAAAGTCAAGCACATAACATAATCGTTGCTAATAAAACCTGTAACATTAATTACTTTCAGGGTCATCTGTATTGTATTCCTGTCTGCCTGACCTGGGACACAAAGTTTCAAAAATAACTTCATACTCGCTAAGCTAGCGTGCTTACATTTACCCTACCATAAGGTTGTTGTTTACAGTAACTTCTTCACATCTCACATGAGAGAATAAGTGTAACACTTTACATTAAGTTGCTCTTATACCAGTATAGTAACACTATTATTACTACAGTTACAAAATTGTTACATATTACTTCAGTAAATACTTAGCAATTACATAGAAATAGATTTTATTATTTTATAACAAGTTGAACTTTTCCACATTTTTCCATACAACGTCCTTTAAATAAAGAGGGATGATTGAGTCTTAAGTATTGAATTAGAGCTGCATGGCATCCATCAGCTCTCGGTCCCACCCGCTGTAATTAAATTTGCCCAAACTAAATCCCATGTACTGTCTTGGAGTGTGTCGGGCCAAAGCCCATCACTCAGGATATGACATGCATTTCGACGCCGCTTATTTGATAGGATGGTTTATGTGCTGATGAACGGGCACATTCGTTGAGGGGAGAGAGACTGATAATTGATGTGTGTTGGCAGGGGAGATGGCACGACAACGCCATATTCCTTCATCGGGTGACATTTACGGAGGGGCCAGTTGAGATGTGGGGTTAGCTGCGATACAGGAAGTGAAACGGATGAATACTAAATTAGTGTGTCTGAAACGAGCTGGGTTTGTACTCTCGCTGGCATAATTGGTGTTCGCCACGTGCCATTGGACAAACGAGGAGGCTTGTGTTAGCTAGGTTCATTTGTCTCCCTTTATCACTGTTGAAATATATTGTGTTTGATAGATGCACACACACATGAACACCCACAGACAGACACGTTCACACAGACATATGTACACACACACACACACACACACACACACACACACACACAGCCTTTGATAGCCTGGCTGGCTGGCTGTCTCTGCCTGGCTGTCTCTATCTGTACATACGCCATGGGTATATATAGGAGTTGGCCATCTTTCGGACATTTGAGGGCACTAAGTTTTTACAGCAGGGTTAGGGTCAATTCAGGTTTCCATTCTGTTCAGGAAATGAATAGAAATTTTCCCATTCGGTCAAAAAGTAATTATGTTAATTCAGTCTGTTGAAATTATGTGGAAACATTAGTCGGCTCAAACATTTTTTGGTGGCGGGTTTGTGTCTACCAGCTGAAATAACTTGTCATAACCTATCATAATATGGTCTTAACAATGTCATGACCCATATATTTTCACTTGTTGTGACTTAAATTGTATTTTTTTATGGATGGCTATGACACCTATATAAGATTTTCAAAACCCATATTTATTCAAATGAATTTTTCCCTGGCAAGAATTTATTTCATTTGAAAGTTTGTTTCGTAAATCCTTTGTTGTTGCAATGAATTCTTTACAGTTATGTATATATATTTTTTATCATATTTTAAATAACTTGTAGAAAATGTACTTTATGACACTGTCATGGAGCATTATGATCATCCTGTGTCACTTTACTTGGAGTAAGAAATATATGCCCTCATATCAATCATCAGTCAAAAAGAGTGGGTGTTGTCCGAATCCTGAAATATGCACCACTATCCCAGTCATCAGCAAGAGAGCATTGGGGGTAGGTGCATGTCTGACATCAACCAACTTCTGTACCCACACTACTTTTAGCCTATATTCAGTACCCAGTTTGTTCTCTATGAGCTGTTTCTTTAGTCTGTTTTCTTTAAGCCACTTCAAGCTTGCATTTGTTATACATTTCTGGTGGGCCTTTTTCTAAGCAGATAGCAAATATATTGTCCTCAGATGTGACATTGTAATATCTAGCACTTTTTTGTTCTGTGGAGCAGTAAGAGATGCCCACTAGCCTTGGAAGACAGACATGAGCCACAAGGGTCATAGTCTGTGTGGACTTTGTGTGCTCAGCTCTTTTCTGACATTGGTAAAAGCAACATCCTGAGGACCTGACCATCCTAAAGGGATATATCCTGAACTGAGAGACATTTGTAACTAGCCACTTCTCCACACTGATGTAGGATTTTAATTTGATCACCCTTTTGTTGCTAGATCATTTTCATGTGCCGCAGGAAATGTAGATGAGCTTTGTGATAAATTCACTGAAAACACAAACTAACACATAGTTAGGGTAGTTGATGTGATTTTAATTCTCTATAATTCTTAATTAATTATATTGACAAGCACAAACTTTTGTTTCTTGAAAAGCCATAGTCAATCAATCAATAATATAATAATACTCTTAGTAAAACATGTTCATCTTTAATTTACAATCTGTAGAAACTATGAGAATAGACAGATTCAGAACTTTTACGAAACATTACAGCACAGTTTAAAAATATATGGCAATTAGAAATCAAAACAGGATGGTTTTCAGAGATAGATGGGAGGGTTTGAGGGTAGCTGAAGGGTGGAACCAAAAACACATTTAAAAAAAGATAACTAATGTAATGAAAACATGAATGAAATTTTGTTCACCTACTCTTTTACTTATGACACAGAAGTTTAAGAAACAGTAGTCCTGAAGTCAATTCATGATATTTCCAAATAGTTCTTGATTTGATCAAATTTTGTCCCCAAAATGTCCACATAGTGTGACACAATTTTGTGATTAATTGCGCAGGGGAGGGTTCTCTTACAATGAGGAAGTACATAAGACATTGCTGGAGCACATGGTCTGAACAGATTGTAAGCTTTATTAGAAATATTTCTCCCATTAACATACAAGGGGTCCATTTCTTAGTCCTTTGGTGCCTTTTGAATGTATAATAGAAATAAGAATATAACAGCTTTTTTCCCTTGGTGTGACATGAAGAGGGTATCACATCAGAGGAAATAATGACCATTTTAGACTTATTTTCTATCTAATAACACTTATTTGTATTATACATATTTGTGACCTGTTGCATTTTTGCTTCTTTTAAGTGGTTCTGAGTGCAGTATTTACATATTAATTCTCCCACGCCTGGTTTCTCACATCCTGAAAGTGATCATTGCTCCGGCGACCCCTGGGTCTGTCTCTGCCCTCTGGTTCTTTTACCTGGCCCTAGTGATGGTGAAGGTAGATATTGGCGACTGGATGTGGTGCTCCCACTCCTGGTTCTCACTCTCCGCATTAGACCAACCATCCCCTCGATCCCTCTCTCTGTCCCACCAGTTTCACTCCTCCTGGCCAATTGGCATACGTGATCCGTCCCTGGGAGGGACACGTTGTGTTTCTCAAACCCTGTTATTGGCTCCATTTTGCGGTATACTCCAAAAACCCTGCAAAAGAACACATCTCGAGTGGTGCCTCAGCTCCCATGGCTTCGGCTGTTGGTAGGTTGAGACCTTACACTGGGTAGGCTTAGGTCTCCTCCATCACTGGAGAACTCTGCCCCTGCGCATTTCTGCACTGCCAAGTACACATCAACGTTCTGGGGGTCTATCTGAGTGATCCTGCCAGGAGCATATTGCTGTCTCAAAGACTTGCCATGAAAGTCTTAGTACAATGGGCCGGTCAGTGAAACTGCAAATGGCTCATTAAATTAGTTATGGTTCCTTTATTGGCTCCAACGTCACTTGGATTGGATGACTGCAGCAATGATAGAGCTAATACATGCCAACAAGTGTTGACCTTCAGGGATGCATGCATTTATTCAGACCCTAAACCCATGTGGGGTAGGCCTACTCTCAGATGCTTTTGGTGACCCTATAACCTCGACAGGTGGCATGCCTTTCTTGGCGCTGACAGTCTGCCCTATCAACATTCAATGGTACTTTCTGTAGTGACCAAAGGGGAATCATGGGGGGTCTAAAAACAGCTACTACGTCCAAGGAAGGCACCATTGCGTGCAAATTACCCACTCCCGACTCGGAGTTAGTGACGAAAAATAACAACACAGGACTCTTTCAATTGAAATTACTACATTTGAAATCTTTTAATTAATGAGGATCCATGACTGATGTTCAGAAGTTGCATTTTAGAGCAGTCAGAAACCTCTGAAAGTGTCATTATTTATGTTTTAACCATAACATTTGACTGCCTGTTGTGTATTTTCCATCGGTGTGACATACTATCCTATGGGGTGGAGCCAATAAATGAAAAGAAAAAAAGGGGTTGAACAAAATGTTACAAATATTTTTTTATGGCATATGGCAGCTTTTTACTTTTCCTGAAGCCTCATTTTGACCAGCTAATAGCCTAACCATTGATCAAGCAACATTATAGACGAATTGCTGCGCCAATACAGGTGATATTAATATTTTATATTGGAAAATGTACAGGGAAGCTAAGTTGTACACCTGTACTCGATCAAGTCTTGAGGGGGAGAAAAAAAAGGAGTTCTACACAACATCAATACACAGCCATGTTCCCTACCCCGAAATGTATATGTTTAAAAACGTGTTGGAAATACAATAATTGCACAATAACACATTTGATTGTAAGACAAATTGAATTGTAACATGTTAAAAATGCATTCTAACCTGTCTTTGCTTTCACGAACATCTGAAAAAGCTTGTCTGGAGAGCATTTTTACTTCCCAAATACATTAGTATTAGTATTTGTATTCCAAATGTACTGAAAGCACATTATTAAGTCATTTCACATGTACATTCCCTGTTTTTGTTTACACGACTATAACCCTTGCAAACATGTCATATTTTCGGTCATATCTCAATGGCAACTAGCTATTTTGGCCTTGACGGAACTGATGTCCTCACCTATTCCAACTCTAGCATCCCTTGAGCAACTTTGAACAAATAACAGTGTAACTTAAGTAGCTGCGGGCAGTCACTTAGAAAAGAGCATTGAGCTGTGCCATGGAGACAGTCTTGTTATTGGGACTGCGAGCCTTTTCCTATAGAGAGGAGGGCGGATATGGAATAGACTGTGTTTTTCTCCTTGGTTCATCACTGTAAATACACAGATGACTGAGCAGAACACAGAACAAAACATAACCATGCCCCCCAAACACACACACACGCACACACATTTGTTTAACTATTAAAATCCTATTTTCCCTAACCTTAACCCCTAACTCTAACTCCTAACCTTCATTGTAACCCTAACCCCTAAGACAATAATAGCCTTTTTCTTTGTGGGGAACTGCGAAATGTCCCCATTTGTCCGGATTTAACTTGTTTTACTATCCTTGTAAGTACTTCTGTTCCCCACAAGGATAGTAAACCAAACACACACACAAACTCTCTTTTCATACTCCTGAGTCTGGAGAGGGTTGACTTGAAAATTATGATGGTTTCAATATTAGAGGAGAAAAAGCTAAGAGCCTAGCTTGTGACCCAGGTGCCTCAAGAGACCGAAATTAAATAAAGCTTTTCAGTCAGAGAAAAAGTGTTTCTCTATTTGAAACAGAGGGAAAGAAAGAGCGGGGGTGGATGGGTAGAGAGGGAGAAGGGCAACATAGATTTCCTGTTTGAGATGATATAGAGCATTTCTTTTCAATCTCCAGATACCAGTGAAGGCTGCTGAGGGGAGAACGGCTCTAAAATAATGGCTAAATTTGAGTTTAATGGCTGGAATGGAGTGAAAGGAATTATATCAAACACATGAAAACAAAACAAAAATGTGTTTGATACCATTCCATTTAATCCGTATTATGAACTGTCCTCCCCTCAGTAGCCCCCACTGCCAGACACATATTACAGTCATGAATGTATTGTATTATAATTATTTTCCATTGAGAAATGAAAACAAGCCCAAAGATTTTATTTTTTATTTTATTTATTTCACCTTTATTTAACCAGGTAGGCAGGTTGAGAACAAGTTCTCATTTACAATTGCGACCTGGCCAAGATAAAGCAAAGCAGTTCGACACATACAACAACACAGAGTTACACATGGAGTAAAACAAACATACAGTCAATAATACAGTAGAAAAATAAGTCTATATACAATGTGAGCAAGTGAGATAAGGGAGGTAAAGGCAAAAAAAAGGCCATGGTGACGAAGTAAATACAATATAGCAAGTAAAACACTGGAATGGTAGATTTGCTGTGGAAGAATGTGCAAAGTAGAAATAGAAATAATGGGGTGCAAAGGAGCAAAATAAATAAATAAATACAGTAGGGGAAGAGGTAGTTGTTTGGGCTAAATTATAGATGGGTTATGTACAGGTGCAGTAATCTGTGAGCTGCTCTGACAGCTGGTGCTTAAAGCTAGTGAGGGAGATAAGCATTTCCAGTTTCAGAGAATTTTGTAGTTCGTTCCAGTCATTGGCAACAGAGAACTGGAAGGAGAGGCGGCCAAAGGAATAATTGGTTTTGGGGGTGATCAGAGAGATATACCTGCTGGAGCGCATGCTACAGGTGGGTGCTGCTATGGTGACCAGCGAGCTGAGATAAGGGGGGACATACCAGGCAGGGTCTTGTAGATTACCTGGAGCCAGTGGGTTTGGCGACGAGTATGAAGCGAGGGCCAGCCAACGAGAGTGTACAGGTCGCAGTGGTAGGTAGTATATGGGGCTTTGCTGACAAAACGGATGGCACTGTGATAGACTGCATCCAATTTATTGAGTAGGGTATTGGAGGCTATTTTGTAAATGACTTCGCCGAAGACGAGGATCGGTAGGATGATCAGTTTTAGAGATACCCAGTAGGCTTATGTTTTTGTTTTTACATAAAGCAATTATATTAATAGCATTGATTCTAAATCTCCTTAATTCAGAATGTGATGTGAAAAACCCTGGCGCATTATGTTTCTTCACATACGTAGTCAGATGTAAAATAAACTTGTTTTCCAATATTTGCATTTCAATAACTCGAGATTCAGTGGCTGTATTTGAATGAAATCCATGGTAAAAATGAGCTAAGTTTGTACACAGGGGAAAAATAATAAACTACGCAAATCCATGTTACACCATGTTACACCTCTAATAAATAAGAAATGACAGAAAAACACATTTTCTTGAAAACAGATCCCCGAAACCGAGGGCACCTGGAGTGGTACCTGAGAAATGTAAAGCGTGTTGTACACTGATGTATTATGTTTAACAAGATATCCTTGACCAAGAACGGCAGTTGGTATTCATGTGTTCCAGAAATGTGCTGATTCTGCAAAGACTGAGGTGTGTGAAGAACAGAACAACTTGACTTAATCTTAACACGCAAGTCTTGTAAAAAATGTCTAAACCAGATCAAATCATTTCAACAGTCTCAAAGGATTATTCTACACTGCTCAAAAAAATAAAGGGAACACTTAAACAACACAATGTAACTCCAAGTCAATCATACTTCTGTGAAATCAAATCAAATCAAATTGTATTTGTCACATACACATGGGTAGCAGATGTTAATGCGAGTGTAGCGAAATGCTTGTGCTTCTAGTTCCGACAATGCAGTAATAACCAACAAGTAATCTAACTAACAATTCCAAAACTACTGTCTTATACACACAAGTGTAAGGGGATAAAGAATATGTACATAAAGATATATGAATGAGTGATGGTACAGAGCGGCATAGGCAAGATGCAGTAGATGGTATCGAGTACAGTATATACATATGAGATGAGTATGTAAACAAAGTGGCATAGTTAAAGTGGCTAGTGATACATGTATTACATAAGGATGCAGTAGATGATATAGAGTACAGTATATACGTATACATATGAGATGAATAATGTAGGGTATGTAAACATTATATTAGGTAGCATTGTTTAAAGTGGCTAGTGATATATTTTACATCATTTCCCATCAATTCCCATTATTAAAGTGGCTGGAGTTGAGTCAGTGTGTTGGCAGCAGCCACTCAATGTTAGTGTCAAACTGTCCACTTAGGAAGCAACACTGATTGACAATACATTTCACATGCTGTTGTGCAAATGGAATATACAACAGGTGGTAATTACAGGCAATTAGCAAGACACCCCCAATAAAGGAGTGGTTCTGCAGGGGGTGATTACAGACCACTTCTCATTTCCTATGCTTCCTGGCTGATGTTTGGTAGCATGAGACGGAGTCTACAACCCACACAAGTGGCTCAGGTAGTGCAGCTCATCCAGGATGGCACATCAATGTGAGCTGTGGCATGAAGGTTTGCTGTGTCTGTCAGCGTAGTGTCCAGAGCATGGAGGCACTACCAGGAGACAGGCCAGGACATCAGGAGATGTCGGAGGGCAACAACTCAGCAGCAGGACCGCTACTTCCGGCTTTGTGCAAGGAGGAGCACTGCCAGAGCCCTGCAAAATGACCTCCAGCAGGCCACAAATGTGTATGTGTCTGCTCAAATGGTCAGAAACAGACTCCATGAGGGTGGTATGAGGGCCCGACGTCCACAGGTGGGGGTTGTGCTTACAGCCCAACACCGTGCAGGACGTTTGGCATTTGCCAGAGAACACCAAGATTGCCAAATTCACCACTGGCGCCCTGTGCTCTTCACAGATGAAAGCAGGTTCACACTGAGCACATTTTGACAGACGTGACAGTCTGGAGATGCCGTGGAGAACGTTCTGCTGCCTGCAACATCCTCCAGCATGCCCGGTTTGGCGGTGGGTCAGTCATGGTGTGGGGTGGCATTTCTTTGGGGGGGCCGCACAGCCCTCCATGTGCTCGCCAGAGGTAGCCTGACTGCCATTAGGTACCGAGATGAGATCCTCAGACCCCTTGTGAGACCATATGCTGGTGCGGTTGGCCCTGGGTTCCTCCTAATGCAAGACAATGCTAGACCTCATGTGGCTGCAAGAGGAAGGCATTGATGCTATGGACTGGCCCGCCCGTTCCCCAGACCTGAATCCAATTGAGCACATCTGGGACATCATGTCTCGCTCCATCCACCAACGTCACGTTGCACCACAGACTGTCCAGGAGTTGGCGGATGCTTTAGTCCAGGTCTGGGAGGAGATCCCTCAGGAGACCATCCGCTACCTCATCAGGAGCATGCCCAGGCGTTGTAGGGAGGTCATATAGGCACGTGGAGGCCACACACATTACTGAGGCTCATTTTGACTTGTTTTAAGAACATTACATCAAAGTTGGATCAGCCTGTAGTGTGGTTTTCCACTTTAATTTTGAGTGTGACTCCAAATCCAGACCTCCATGGGTTGATACATTTGATTTCCATTGATATTTTTTGTGTGATTTTGTTGTCAGCACATTCAACTATGTAAAGAAAAAAGTACTTAATAAAAATATTTAATTCATTCAGATCTAGGATGTGTTATTTTAGTGTTCCCTTTAGTTTTTTGAGCAGTGTATATTAGTTCAATGATATACAGTGCCTTCAGAAAGTACACACCCCTTGACTTTTTCCATTTTTTGTTGTGTTACCGCCTTAATTTCAAATTGAAATTGAGATATTGTGTCACTGGCCTACACACAATACCCCATGATGTCAAAGTGGAATTATGTTTTTAGCAATTTTTACTAATTCATTAAAAATAAAAGCTGAAATTTGTGGAGTCAATAATGGTGGTGACTGCATAATGTTATTAGTATGCTTGTCATCAGCAAACACTAATAAAACACTAATAAATAAATGATATAATACTAAGCACAGGCAAAATCCTAGAGGAGAACCCGGTTCAGTCTGCTTTCCAACAGACACTGGAAAACAGGAATTCATCATTTGATATATGAGTAAATCAATAGTGTCACTGGTTTGATTTTGAAGTGCTATTGCCGCTTTCTATGTTGTCTGTAGCTTGTGAGGTGTGGAAACACTTTGTTGCTTTTATGAATTTTGTCTTACTGCTTTTTGTTCTATGTTGCTATGTCTGTATGCTACGTCTTGCTTGTCCTATGTTGCTCTGTCTGTATGCTATGTCTTGCTTGTCCTATGTTGCTATTGTCTATATTGTAATTGTTTTCAATAACCTGTCCAGGGACTGCGGTTGAAAATTACCCGGCTGGCTAAAACTGGCACTTTTACTGAAACGTTGATTAATGTGCACTGTCCCTATAAAAATTAAATAAACTCAAACTCAAACTATTAACACAAAGACATGTAAAGTGTCATCTTTGATATTGTCTCAATAACTATCTGACTCCCACAACCTCAACATGTGTTTGTTTAGTTGTTTGGGGGGTGTTATTGAGTGCAGAGCAGAGGACCACTCTCCATTGTGACAAATGGAAAATAAAGCTGTTTTATTTTGTAATATAACCTCATCTCTACCCCTGTAGCTGCACTCGGACGTGGACAAGGGTGAAGGGCAGGTGAAGTACGTGCTCAATGGCCAGGGAGCTACCTCCATCTTCACCATTGACGAGAACACTGGTGATATCCATGCCACCAAGCGTCTGGATCGCGAGGAGCAGGCTTACTACACACTCCGGGCTCAGGCCAGGAATCGCGAAAACAACCTGCCCGTGGAGCCTGAGTCCGAGTTTGTCATCAAGGTCCAGGATATTAATGACAATGAGCCCAAGTTCCTGAATGGGCCCTACTCAGCCAGGGTCCCCGAGATGTCCCCAGTGGGTGAGTAACATTAAGTGACATCAACCCAGCTGGCAAAACCGAGCAAAAATAGTTTTTAGTTGGAGTTATCTAATTTCAACCATCTAATTTCAACCAGTTTTTCCTGCTGGGAAGTCCTATGGAATGGTGCAAAAAATGCATAGTGGGTGACAAGCAATAGGCATACACTGTGTAGCATAGAGGACATTTTGTTTAACTTTCTTACTACACTGGACAAAAATATGAACGCAACATGTAAAGTGTTGGTCCCATGTTTCATGAGCTGAAAAAAAAGATCCAGAAATGTTCAATACACATAAAAAAATTGATTTCTCTCAAATTCTTTGCACAAATGCATTGACATCCCTGTTAGTGAGCATTTCTCCTTTGCCAAGATAATCCATCCACCTGACAGGTGTAGCATATCAAAAAAATGATTAAACAGCCTGATCCTTACACAGCTGCACCTTGTGCTGGGGACAATAAAACGGCCCTCTAAAATGTGCAGTTTTGTCACACAGCACAATTCCACAGATGTCTCAAGTTTTGAGGGAGTGTGCAATTGGCATTTTGACTGCAATAATGTCCACCAGAGCTGTTACCAGAGAACTGGATGTTAATTTCTCTACCATAAGACACCTCCAATGTTGTTTTAGAGAATTTGGTAACTGCCTTACAACTGCTGACCATGTGTAACCACGTCAGCCCAGGACCTCCACATCCAGCTTCTTCACCTGCGAGTTCATCTGAGACCAGCCACCCGGACAGCTGATGAAACTGTGGGTTTGCAGAACCGAACAGAGTGCCCCCATGGTGGCGGTGTGGTTATGGTATGGGCAGGCATAAGCTACGGACAATGAACACAGTTTCGTTTTATCGATGGCAATTTGAATGCACAGAGACACAGTGACAAGATCCTGAGATCCATTGTCGTGCAATTCATCCGCCGCCAACACCTCATAGTTCAGGATGATAATGAATGGCCCCATTTCCCAAGGATCTATACACAATTCCTGGAAGCTGAAAATGTCCCAATTCTTCCATGGCCTGCATACTCACTAGACATGTCACCTATTGAGCAAGTTTGGGATGCTCTGGATCGACGTGTCAACAGCTTGTTTCAGTTCCCTCCAATATAGAACAACCTCGCAAAGCCATTGAAAAGGAGTGGTACAACATTCCACAGGCCACAATCAACAGCCTGATCACCCCTATGCAAAAGAGATGTGTCACACTGCATGAGGCGAATGGTAGTTATGCCAGATACTGACTGGTTTTCTGATCAATGCCCTTACCTTTTTTTACCCCATAGAGTTGATGTCCACGCACCAGCGGGAATCTAATTAGGATTAAAAAAAATCACCATCACTGTTAGTTTAAGATAGAGATATCTTGGATGCTTTTGCATCGGATGCTTATGAATCCACCACATTCACCGATGTCACATTTCCGCATCTACGGTGAAAGGTGACAGAGCTAGAGTGGTATTTGTCAGACCATGAGACATCCCGAAAATTGGTCTCCTCACAAAATTGTCTGTAGCAATCGAACGGGAAGCAACGTCAGCACAATATCTGTTCATCGGGAGCGTCAGGAAATGGGTTTCCATGGCCGATCAGCTGCACATAAGCCTAAGATCACCATACGCAATGTCAAGCATTGGCTGGAGTCACCGCCATTGTAAAGCTTGCCGCCATTGGACTTTGGAGCAGTGGAAACGCTTTCTCTGGAGTGATGCATCACGCTTCACCATCTGGCAGTCCATCGGACTAATCTGGGTTTGGCGGATGCCAGGAGAACGCTACCTGTAGTCCCAACTGTACCATTTGATGGAGGAGTAATAATGTCTGAGACTGTTTTTCATTGTTTGGGCTAGGCCCCTTATTTCCAGTGATGAGAAATCTTACCCGTACAACATACAATGACATTCTAGACTATTCAGTGCTTCCAACTTTGTGGAAACAAATTGGGAAAGGTCCTTTCCTGTTTCAGCATGACAATGCCCCGTGCAGAAAGTGAAATCCAAGCAAAAATGAAATGGTTTGTCGAGATCGGTGTGGAAGAACTTGACTGGCCTCCACAGAACCCTGACGTCAACCCCATCGAACACCTTTGGGATGAATTAGAATGCTGACTGCAAGCCAGGCCTAATCGCTCAACATCAGTGTCCGACCTCGCTCATGCTCTTGTGGCTCATTGGAAGCAAGTCCATGTAACAATGTTCCAACATCTAGTGGAAAGCCTTCCCAGTAGATTGGAGGCTATTATAGCAGCAAAGGGAGGACCAACTCCATATAAAGTTTTGACGAGTGTCCACATACTTTTGGTAATGTAGTGTGAATGGATCCGATAAAGAGAACTATTTGTTTAATTTGGTAATTAATAGCTTGTTTGCAGTAATGCTTCTCAAGACAATTTACTGTGACTATTGAGATGGCACGTAGAAAGAAAACCGAAATATGCCGGCTATAGTATTTTAATTTTTATTTAACCCTTATTCTACCAGGTAAATTGACTGAGAACACATTCTCTTTTATACATTCAAGTATAAATTACCAAAGTTACGATAGATTGTTATAGATTTTCTGTTAATTACCTAAATTCCTGAAGATTCCAGTAACTTTGGTCAATGTTTTTACATTTTACCGTAAAGGTCAAATATGTTCCCCCAATTTTCCCTTTAAGTGCCACCAAAGTAACACAGTGGTGACATCTCTGTATCCCTTATGAAATAAATATGTCCAAAGCCACAATTGGCAGGCAAAGGGCAAAAACATAAAAAATACAAGAAGCGTCGAAAAGTAGACTTTTGTCTTCATAGAGAGCCATTGAATTGTACCTTGACCAAGATATAGTGAAAGAGCAGTCGGCTGTGAAGCCATTAAACAACCGGGAAAGGAGGCGGCCTTCTCAATCATGAGGAGAAAGGGACCGGGGGGGGGGGACTTATTTAACTGAATTCAAGATTCTACCAATACATTTGAGTAGCCACTATAGCTGGCTGAAATGGTCCCCTTGTGACTGAATTGATTGTGCTGAAGAATTGCAGTTGAATTACTGAAGGCCAGTTGAACCACCAAGGTAGTGATTGGGTGACATTTTATATGCTGATATTGTATGTTGGGGAATGCATCATGTCTTGGAACTGTGTGAGTATGTGTATACCAATGCAAATGGAAAAAATACATGCATGCAATCAAAACTCGCAAATGTACTGTATGTCTGTGGTAGCTTCCATGTGGGCTGTCTTGAAACTTGTTATTCTTCCCGATTCAGGGCATGGCGGAAATGATAAATTCACAAAATAACTATTATTAGTGTCCATGTGTTTTAATTAGGATCATGTTCAAAATGTTTATTAAACATAAGCAGGCTTTATCACAAGTTTCAAATTCGCAAAGGTATGTTTTGAAGCAGTTTGAAATAACAAAGTTTGCGCTGATTTTCAAAGCACACCTCACAACCAGGCTCATGAGAACGGGGAGGCAGGTAGCCTAGTGGCTAGAGCATTGGACTAGTAACTGAAAGGTTGCAAGATTGAATCCCAAAGCTGACAAGGTAAAAATCTGTTGTTCTGCCCCTGAACAAGGCAGTTAACCCACTGTTCCTAGGCCGTCATTGAAAATAAGAATTTGTTCTTAACTGACTTGCCTAGTTAAATAAAAAAAAATGTAACCCATTGAATTGAAACGCAAGACCAACTCTAGCCTACACCATGCAATACATTATCACTACAACCCTACTTTTGGCCTTTCGTCCTAGAGGATAACATCACCACGTTCACTATCCATCCGATCCCTCATGGGATCAAATCCTGGTTCCACAGCTATTTCGACAAAAAAAATGATCAGCATTTCTCTGTCTACCTACATTATCCTGTCTGTTCAACTACAACGCTTGAAAAAAAAAAAGAATGGTGAAACAGGCTTTTCAGTTGTTTTTATGGCCAAATGATTTGTCATTACAGGCACATCTGTGGTGATGGTGGTGGCAACAGATGCGGATGACCCCACATATGGAAACAGTGCCAGGGTGATCTACAGTATCCTCGAGGGCCAGCCCTACTTCTCCGTGGAACCAAAGACAGGTGAGGATTAAACCAAATCACACAGAGGTGTATACTGTCTAAAAGCTGGATCAACGAACACCCCGAGGTGTTGGAAGCCAGGGTCAGCCACAGTGAAGCACCCCTGGAGCAGGTTTAGGGGTTAAGTGCAAAATAGGGATACCTAGCATCCCATCACATTCTGTGCTGTCTGCCGTCACCCTTACGCATAATTACATACAAATTATTAAACCTCCGCAGGGATAGTTTGTTAGATTGCAAAATTAAAATATGAGATATATTGGAGGATTCTGACATTATGTTACACAGCAAAGTCAAGTTTCCTCAAACTTACAAAAGGCAATTAGATTGAAAGCTTATTTGAGTGTTTTATGTTTTGTACATTTTCAGTTTGTAGATAAATACATCACTGAATATTTCTTAAAATTGCCCAGTAGCGGTACGTGGGTAAGATCACTGAGGAAGTCAAGCCAGGATTAAAGCCATGTTACAACCTATGTTGTGATAATTGCAATGTTTGCTCTATAACCCATTAGTTCATATGCCACCGTAATACACGATAAAGCTGAGACAACAAAATGACATCAAATCAAATGTTATCGGTCACTTACACATATTTAGCAGATGTTATTGCGGGTGTAGCGAAATGCTTGTGTTCCTAGCTCCAACAGTGCAGTAGTATCAAACAATACACGCTCCAACAGTGCAGTAGTATCAAACAATACACGCTCCAACAGTGCAGTAGTATCAAACAATACACGCTCCAACAGTGCAGTAGTATCAAACAATACACAACAATACACACATCTAAAAGAAAAAGAATGGAATTAAGAAATGTATCATTTTTAGATGGAGTGACATTGACTAAAATACAGTAGAATAGAATACAGTATACACATATGAGATGAGTAAAGGATGTCCAAAATTCGGCCAACAGTCACACTGTGGCGGGAATAAATTCAACTACACACAAATGAAAGTAAACAATGCATGTAACAAAACGTTACCTACAGCCAAGCAAGTTAATGTATTAGTTTACTAAACAGTTTACTAAACAACTATGGTATTGGTTGACTGTTGGAAAGCATTCCTCATGAAGCTGGTTGAGAGAATGCCAAGAATGTGCAAAGCTGTCATCAAGGCAAAGGGTGGCTACTTTGAAGAATCTCAAATATAAAATGTATTTTGATTTGTTAAACACTTTTTTGGTTACTACGTGATTCCAAATGAGTTATTTCATAGTTTTTGTCTTCACTATTATTCTACAATGTAGTAAATAGTAAAAATAAAGAAAAACCCTGGAATGAGTAGGTATGTCCAAACTTTTGACTGGTACTTTATCAAAGGTAGAAATTGTTATCTAGTTATCACTTAATACAACTCAAACTGTGTTTTATGATGGTTCTCCTGATGTTACTGAGTGTAAAGGGGGGTGCACACGTACAGTAGTCTGTTCCCAGATTAAAAGCCTCTCCTCTGCCATCAAGGACAGCATTTACAACCTAACGCGGTGCCTCTTATGTCATCATTCTTTGAGTGGAGTACTGCATGCATGAACCAGAGTGCTGACCATGGGCGACGGGGACAAACTGTAATAACGTTCCTGAGTTATGAGTTTAAGGCTCAGAGAGGTGATGGCGCATTTGCCAAGGATTATTCTAGAATACAACCATATGGTCATTGTCATACCAGGGAGAAACTCTTCCCAGCAAGCAAAAGAGGTTGCAATGACATCGTTATGATGTATTTTATGTTGTGGTCAGGTTGTGTACTGGTTGTTTAAGGAGGTTTTGTTAATGTTGTTTAATCAACCATAAAAATGTATCTTTATCTGGTTTTAACCTAATAATCTGACGAGATCATAAGAACCATAATATGACTTATTTCTCACGATGCCTTGATCTCGCCATCATTTTCTTTGTGTAACAAAGACCACATGATTACATAATGTGCCAAATTTTGCACGCTGGGCAAGTCGTAGTGGGATTTGTCTATTCTTTTTTAGGAGTTACTATAATGTTATAATGAATCTGAGTAAAAAATGAATCAGTCATTTCAAGAAGGTTGAAAAATTGCCACGTAGAAGACATAACATAAGTTGATTCAAAAACATACCAAGATGTACCAAGTTATATTATAACTGTTATAACTGAATGCCCTAAGTAAAGTGTTATTGAATCTTTTTTTGCAGGCGTGGTCAAGACAGCTCTGCCCAATATGGACCGTGAGGCACGGGACCAGTATCTGTTGGTCATCCAGGCCAAGGACATGGTGGGCCAGATGGGAGGACTCTCTGGGACCACCTCCGTCATGGTGACTCTCACTGACGTCAACGACAACCCACCACACTTCTCTCGCAGTAAGCCCTTCTTTTCAGTCAGTTTGCACAAGTCAGTTAAGAACATGTTCTTATTTACAATGACGACCTACACCAGCCAATCCCGGACGATGCTGGGCCAATTGTGCACCGCCCTATGGGACTCCCAATCATGGCCGGTTGTGGATTCAAACCAGGGTGTCTGTAGTGATGCCTCAAGCACTGAGACGCAGTGCCTTAGACAACTGCACCACTCTGAAGTCCAAAGACTGTAAAAATGTGACCGGATGCGTCTCTGCTTGGCACTCAGCATTAAGGAGATAGACTGAGGGTAAGGCTCTGCGATAGACTAGAGTTATGTCCAGGGGGTGTACTTGTACATCAAGCTGCCTCAAGAGAGAAACAGGAGATAGGCTCCTGCTCCTATGAAACATTCCGGCTCGCTCGTGCAAAGGTCTAAAGTTTGATTTTTAATAAGGGCAAAAATAACATTGTTTTAATAAAACTGTATACAGTATTTTGGGGGCCAGACTATATCTACAGGACCATAATCAACCACAGAACACCATTACTCAACTAGAAAAGGCTATTTTTACTGGATTTTTACAACAACCGTTTTTTTATCGCTACCTAATGAAAGGTGGTGCCATTGTTAAGAAGAGGGTATTGAGACAATGCTATAACAGCATTATTGAGTGATAGAGAAGGGGTTGACCCATCTAAAGATCTGTATTTTCAGATCAAAAAGCTCCATCCCAGTGACTTGTGGAGAATGAGCATGCTTTTGTCTACCTGCCCATGGATTTCAAGTGAAATTAGCAGGCTGGCTAAATCTGGCACGTTCACAAAAATGTTGATTAATGTACTTTGTCACTTTCAAATAAACTTAATAAAGTGAAGTTGCAAACCTGAAGGTTCCATGGTTCCTTGAGATGTGTGTAACAGTGTTGGGCTGTGTGGCGCAGCGGTCTAAGGCACTGCATCTCAGTGCTAGAGGCGTCACTACAGACTCTGGTTTGATTCCAGGCTGTATCACATTCAGGCCGTGATTGGGAGTCCCATAGGGCTGCGCACAATTGGCAGAGCGTCATCTGGGTTTGGCAGGTGTAGGCCGTCATTGTAAATGAGAATTTGTTCTTATCTGACTTGTCCAGTTAAATAAAGGTTAAATATATAGAGATTTTTTAATGACTCAGCCAGGGATCGAGCTCCCAACCTTCCAAGCTCAGGGTGGACACAAACCAGAAGTTGTTGGTTGAGAAGGAAATGGTGGTGGGAATCTATCCACAGACATGTCAGACTCACGCAATAGTTAATATAGCTCAATCTGCACAGGGTAGAGGAACCCTACAGAAAAATAACAACAGAAACAGGTAGCATTCATTTAGCAACAGGGCGATGAGCGTGGACATAGAGCGAAGATGGAAAATGGTATCATCAATAACTTGTATGTGTGGGCTGTTTTTATCATTTTCCTCTTCTCTCTGTCTCTCTCTGTCTCTCTCTGTCTCTCGCCTGTAGAAAGTTATCAATTCAGCATGTCTGAGTCCCTGCCAGTGGCGTCAGTGGTAGCCAAGATAAAGACGCTAGACTCGGATGTGGGGCCCAATGCTGAGATGGAGTACAGGATTGTGGATGGGGATGGCCTCGGGTTGTTCCGAATCACCCCCGACAGAGACACACAGGAAGGCCTCATCACTCTGCAAAAGGTATAATGCAGACCTTTCCTTTAAGGAAGCCATCGCTAGAGGTCTGCTATAGTATTGCACTGTCCTCATGGACACCCTATAAAACCAATAGATAACGTGTCCGTATTAGGACAGTGGAAGTTGTGTCAGAGTCAGAAGTTGGTGTCAAAGCGACAACAACACCAATTCAAATCTCCAAGTGAGATTGACACATTCCATGAATGTGTAACTCTTGTCCATGGACACTCTATAGATGCAGATCCTTAATCTAATGCTTTTCCAACTCTGGTCCCAGATAGCTACTTTGTGTGCATGCCTTTGCTCCACGCCGGCAATAACACAACTGATACAGCTAATCATTTTTTATTTAACCATGAAATTCCCATTGAGAGACAGGCTTATGTGAAACAGGTGTGTTAGTACTAGGCTGGAACTAAAGCCGGTACACACCATAGCTCCTCAGGCTGTGTTCAAAATCTGTCTTGCCTACTTTTTTATTAACCTTTAATTAACTAGACAAGTCAGTTAAGAACAAATCCTTATTTACAATGACGGCCTAGCAGGGAACAGTGGGTTAGCTGCCTTGTTCAGGGGCAGAATGACAGATTTTTACCTTGTCAGCTCAGGGATTCGATTCAGCAACCTTTTGGTTACTGGCCCACCACTCTAACCACTAGGCTACCTGCTGCCCCCTACTATTTACTAAAACTACATACTGTCTACTAATTATATTACATACCATTTAGAATGTACTGTTTAGTATAAATGTATGCAGTAAGCAACAAATATCAACATACTAGGATTATCCATATGGAGAATGCATTCAAAATGCGCACTTCTGTTGTTTCCCGCCCTTCGTTCATGTTGATACAGACCTCCTCTTATCTGATTATAAGCTGTTGTAAAACACACATGGGTCTGAAAACACGATTCCCTTGCTCAAAAGCCTGCAGCGAATTCTACTAGATGAAAAACCAAAATGAGTATGACATCCTAGCATTTAAAGCACATGACATTTTAGAAATGTGACATACTATAAAACTATATTATATTTTTGCAAATCCAATTAGTCTTCGATTTAGAACACAAGTATGGGTATTCATACACGGCCAAAGTCTGTAAGATGTCCCTTGGAATTTGAAGAATTTGAATTCTAAATTATTCTTAAGTTTCTCTGAACCTAATCATAAAGCTTTTTACTCTTGACAAAATATGGAGATGGAGATAAAAAAATATCTCTTTAGCTTTTTTATACAATTTGAATTATTTACAGACAATGAGCTAAATACTTTGCATTTGATATCTTAAAAAGCAGTAATTTCATAACTTTGACAGGATGAATAAATGAGGAGGTGCGCGAGTGCGTCAGAAAACATTTTCAGGGTCTTGTATCTTTGTCTTAAGATCAATATTTTGCCTTGGCACAGTTATGTACTGTAAGTCAATATGACAGCAATGTTCAGAGATTGAGAAGGTTCAGAAAACAATTGTATATGTGTGGACAAAATGAGATCAGAATTGTAAAGGGTATGAATTAAACCTGGGCCTTCATATATTGTGATTTTAGCGGACTTATTTATTTATTTTTTTCTTCCTTGTTCCTATTGTTCCTCACTTCCTTCCTTCCCTCTCGTTCATCTCTCTCTCTCCTCTCCCTCTCTTCCTTATTTTTTTATTTACTCCCTTCCATATTTAAAAAAACCTTTGTCTCTTATCTCAATCCTCAGTGGCTTGCGAAAGTATTCACCCCTCTTGGAATTTTTCCTATTTTGTTGCCTTACAACCTGGTATGAACATTTATTTTTTGGGGGGGTTTGTATCATTTGACTTACACAACATGCCTACCACTTTGAAATATTTTTTTGTGACACAAACGAGGAATAAGAGAAAAAACAGAACTTGAGCATAACTATTCACCCCCCCCAAAGTCAATACTTTGTAGAGCCACCTTTTGCAGCAATTACAGATCCAAGTCTCTTGGGGTATGTCTCTAAAAGCTTGCACATCTAGCCACTGGGATTCTTGCCCCATTCTTCAAGACAAAACTGCTCCAGCTCCTTCAAGTTGGATGGGTTTCCCCTGGTTTACAGCAATCTTTAAGTCATACCACAGATTCTCAATTGGATTGAGTCTGGGCTTTGACCTAGCCATTCCAAGACATTTAAATGTTTCCCCTTAAACCACTCGAGTGTTGCTTTAGAAGTATGCTTAGGGTCATTGTCCTCTCTGGAGGACTGAAACAGGTTTCCCTCAAGAATTTCCCTGTATTTAGCGCCATCCACAATTCCTTCAATTCTGACAAGTTTCCCAGTCCCTGCCGATGAAAAACATCCACACAGCATGATGCTGCCACCACCATGCTCCACTGTGGGGATAGTATTTTCAGGGTGATGAGAGGTGTTGGGTTTGCTCTAGACATAACGTTTTCTTTGATGGCCAAAAAGCTCAATTTTAGTCTCAACTGACCAGAGTACCTTCTTCCATATGTTTGGGGAGTCTCCCACGTGCCTTTTGGCAAACACAAAACGTGTTTGCTTATTTGTTTCTGTAAGCAATGGTTTAAAGCCCAGCTCTGTGGAGTGTACGGCTTAACGTTTTCCTATGGACAGATACTGCCATCTCCGCTGTGAAGCTTTGCAGATCCTTCAGGGTTATCTTTGGTCTCTTTGTTGCCTCTGATTAATGCCCTCCTTGCCTGGTCCATGAGTTTTGGTGGGCGGCCCTCTCTTGGCAGGCTTGTTTTGGTGCCATGTTCTTTCCATTTTTTAATAATGGATTTAATGGTGCTCCGTTGGATGTTCAAAGTTTTGGCTATTTTTTTATAACCCAACCCTGATCTGTACTTCTCCACAACTTTGTCCCTGACCTGTTTGGAGAGGTCCTTGGTCTTCATGGTGCCCCTTGCTTAGTGGAGTTGTAGAATCTGGGGCCTATCAGAACAGGTGTATATATACTAAGATCATGTGACAGATCACGTGACACTTAGGTGCACACAGGTGGACTTTTTTAAAACGAATTATGTGACTTCTGAAGGTAATTGGTTGCACCAGATGTTATTTAGGGGCTTCACAGCAAAGAGGGGAATGTATATGCACACACCACTTTTCAGTTTTACGCTTTTTAAATGTTTTTGAAACAAGTAATTTTTTTCATTTCACTTCACCATTTAGGACTATTTTGTGTATGTCCATTTATATGAAATAAAAATACAAATCAATTTTACAGGTTGTAATGCAGCACAATAGGAAAAATGCCAATGGGGATGAATGATTTTGCAAGGCACTGTATTCCTTCCATCCATCCTACATATTGTGTAGTAATTGTGTAGTAATCATGCTACATACTATTTCGAATTGTTAATTTTTTTGTTTAACCTTTATTTAACCAGGTAGATAAGTTGAGAACAAGTTCTCATTTACAATTGCGACCTGGCCAATATAAAGCAAAGCAGTTCAACACGAACAACAACACAGAGTTACACATGGAGTAAAACAAATATACAGTCAGTAATACAGTAGAAAAATGAGTCTATATACAATGTGAGCAAATGAGGTGAGATAAGGAAGGTAAAGGCAAAAAAAAGGCCATGGTGGCGAAGTAAATACATTACATTTACATTTAAGTCATTTAGCAGACGCTCTTATCCAGAGCGACTTACAAATTGGTGCATTCACCTTATGACATCCAGTGGAACAGCCACTTTACAATAGTGCATCTAAATCTTTTAAGGGGGGTGAGAAGGATTACTTTATCCTATCCTAGGTATTCCAAAGAACAAGAAACTTGAAACTTATGAACCATTCTACTCTAGTTTACTTGAAATATTGTCTGACTGATTTGTAAATGTTGACACAATATAAGCTACAGTAGTAAATGTGTGTATCAATCAAAGGCAAATATATGTATCTTCGATGAACTAAACAATGGGGCTTTCATTCTCTTGAATTCTTACTCTCACCATAAGGGGAGACAGCATGGCAAAGTGTGTTAATCTTCGTAAACACTCACATAGATTTCACACACCCGGAAGAAGGCATAGCAGCGTTGTTAATGCATACTTTTGTGGTTTTAACGGTCTCTGTGATCAAGATAGTGAGGTACTTTGATTTGCACAAAGTGAGGAGTGCCTGAGTATCATTCTAATATAAATACAATATAGAAAGTAAAAAAAATAAACACTGGAATGGTAGATTTGCAGTGGAAGAATGTGCAAAGTAGAGATGAGGGTGCAAAACAGCTGGTGCTTAAAGCTAGTGAGGGGGATAAGTGTTTCCAGTTTCAGAGATTTTTGCAGTTCGTTCCAGTCATTGGCAGCAGAGAACTGGAAGGTGAGGCGGCCAAAGTAAGAATTGGTTTCGGGGGTGACCAGGGAGATATACCTGCTGGAGCGCCTGCTACAGGTGGGTGCTGCTATGGTGACCAGCGAGCTGAGATAAAGGGGAACTTTACCAAGCAGGGTCTTGTAGATTACCTGGAGCCAGTGGGTTTGGCGACGAGTTTGAAGCGAGGGCCAGCCATCGAGAGCGTACAGGTCGCAGTGGTGGGTAGTATATGGGGCTTTTCTGACAAAATGGATGGCCCTGTGATAGACTGCATCCAATTTATTGAGTAGGGTATTGAAGGCTATTTTGTAAATGACGTCGAGGATCGGTAGGATGCTAAGTGTTACAAGGGTATGTTTGGCAGCATGAGTGAAGGAGGCTTGGTTGCGAAATAGGAAGCCAATTCTAGATTTAGATTGGAGATTTGGATTGGAGATGTTTAATGTGAGTCTGGAAGGAGAGTTTACAGTCTAACCAGACACCTAGGTATTTGTAGTTGTCCAAGACAGAACCGTCCAGAGTAGTGATGTTGGACGGGCGGGCAGGTGCAGGCAGCGATCGGTTGAGGAGCATGCATTTAGTTTTACTTGTATTTAAGAGCAATTGGAGGCCACAGAAGGAGAGTTGTATGGCAGGGTTGTATGGAGGGTTGTTAACACAGTGTCCAAAGAAGGGCCAGAAGTATACAGAATGGTGTTGTCTGCGTAGAGGTGGATCAGAGACTCACCAGCAGCAAGAGCGACATCATTGATGAAAACAGAGAAGAGAGTCGGTCCAAGAATTGAACTCTGTGGCACCCCCATAGAGACTGCCAGAGGCCCGGACAACAGGCCCTCCGATTTGACACACTGAACTCTATCAGAGCAATAGTTGGTGAACCAGGCGAGGCAATCATTTGAGAAACCAAGGCTATCGCGGATGAGGATGTGGTGATTGACAGAGTCGAAAGCCTTGGCCAGATCAATGAATACGGCTGCGCAGTATTGTTTCTTATCGATGGTGGTTAAGATATAATTTAGGACCTTAAGCGTGGCTGATGTGCACCCATGACCAGCTCTGAAACCAGATTGCATAGCGGAGAAGGTATGGTGGGATTCGAAATGGTCGGTAATCTGTTTGTTGACTTGGCTTTCGAAGACCTTAGAAAGGCAGGGTAGGATAGATATAGGTCTGTAGCAGTTTGGGTCAAGAGTGTCCCCCCCTTTGAAGAGGGGGATGACCGCAGCTGCTTTCCAATCTTTGGAAATCTCAGACGACACGAAAGAGGTTGAACAGGCTAGTAATAGGGGTTGCAGATCATTTTTAGAAAGAAAGGATCCAGATTTTTCAGCTCTTTCAGAACATCAGCTGACTGGATTTGGGAGAAGGAGAAATGGGGAAGGCTTGGGCGAGTTGCTGCGGGTGGTGCAGTGCTGTTGACCGGGGTAGGGGTAGCCAGGTGGAAAGCATAGCAAGCCGTAGAAAAACGCTTATTGAAATTCTCAATTATAGTGGATTTAGAATATACTATTTAATAAAAACGTATGCAGTAAGAAACAAATGTCAACATCATCCATACAAATATTATTTCATCTAATGCACAATCGTGTTGTTTCCAACCATTTTTTATTTTGGTAGAGCACATAATATAATGTATAATGCACATCCCCTTTTGTGATTATCAGCAGTTGTCAAACACACACAAGGTCCCAAAAGATGATTATCTTCCTCAATAGCATGCAGCGAATTCATACTAGATGAAAAGCCAAAAGAATTGTCGAAATTGTCAACATTTTACATACAATATTTTCACATTCCCAACTAGGCTACTATTTAGAACTCAAGTACTGGTATTCAGACATGCCCAAAGTCTGACCCTCCCTACTCCTTTCCCTACTTCATTCAATAAATATCTCTCTCTCCCTTTCAAATCGGTAGGGCCTGGACTTTGAGACCAAGTCGAGCTACACCCTACGTGTCGAGGTGTCCAATAGAAACATCGACCTGCGATTCCTCTCCCTTGGCCCATTTAGCGACACAGCTACAGTGCGCCTCATCGTGGAGAACGTGGACGAGCCGCCTGTCTTCTCCTTGCCGCTCAGCAAGATGTTAATATCGGAGGCAGCAAAGGTGGGCACCACCATCGGGACGGTGTCCGCACATGACCCCGATTCCACCAACAGTCCCATCAGGTAGGGGTGTGGCAAGGATTCATCATAGCAAGTTCTAAATCGTAATGCTCTGTTACTGTTTGAACGTTTTTGATCAGTTCTATTTTGTGTTTCTACGACAAATACATTTGCTGTTTGTTCAACTGCTTGTTATGTACATGGTATGCATCAGTTGTAGCCTTCATCATTCGATGTATGATTGCTCCTTATTATAACAGCCTGCATAAATGTACAGTATGCATCCCTGATTAATGCATTGCCCACAGATGGTCCATAGAATGCGTTTATACGGCGGGTGCTGTTGAAACAGGCCCACGATAGGAAGCCTCTTCAATAGGCTCTCTCTCCTGTCTACCTAACTCCAGGTACTCAATAGACCGCAACACCGACTTGGAGCGCTTCTTCAACATAGATGCCACCACCGGTGTCATCAGCACTGCCAAGCCCCTGGACAGAGAAGTCAACGCCATACATAACATCACCATCTTTGCCATGGAGAGCTGTAAGTGTTCTTACTATGCTCTGTCTGCACAGTTGCTACATTATATCTGGGTTCTTGTCAATCACTGTTTACACCTTAAGGATACACAATGGAGTTGCTAATTGTGTACATCAAATGTTTGCTTTCTATACAATGAGGTGATTTCTGGACAATATGTATATTTAAGAGACCCCTAAAGAGCACCCCTAGAGGCAAATATTATGTAGTGCCTCTTCAACAGTGACATCAAATACAATTTAAGAATATTTCACACGGACAAATCCCAAATTATCTTTAAAATTAAGTAAATCCTGTATCCTAAAATATATACTTAAGCTTCCTGTACTATATCCCAATGAATATAATTAGTAGAAGGCTCACTGAGATGTTGCCAAATTCTCCCGGAAGTCTGAAAATTAGTAGGGAGAACCTGCACAGACCCTTCATCTCCATGACTTGTAAAGGAGAGTTTGAGCAGATGCTCTGCTGCTACAGAGGTTGACTGCAGTTGATCGCTGGCTCTAGAACTTGTGGTGTTTGATCGAGCCTCACCTTGATTCAGAACGATGGCCGACGCTGATCCACACACACATGCTTTCCTCCCAATGCCCGGGTTCTCCCGCTGCAGACTTTGTCTGTGACCTTCACCAAAATAAATGCACCTGTTCCCCAATCATTCCATCTGACTCAGTACTACTGAGGCGGGAGTTCAATTAAACCTGCACCGTGGCAAACCCCCATTGGGGTTGGAGGAGTGTAACATTGCTCCTTAATCATTTTACTTTCAACATGTTTAAGTAGATTTCTAACTACTCTAACATAACGAATCCCGAGCTGACAAAGTAAAAATATGTCTTTGTGCCCCTGAGCAGTTATCCCAAGGGTTCTCCTACGGGGACAGCTGATGAACCCCTTTGGAACCTTTTTTTCTACGAGTGCACAGTACTATCTACTCTAACATTGCTCCTTAGTCAATGACATTTCACTTTCAACATATCAGTAGAGTTGAGTAGGGTACTCTAATGTCCCTCCTTGTAAATTTAATTGAACTTTTAACATATTTTATTGGAATAGAGTACTACTACAACCACTCCTCAGTCAATTTCATTTGACATTCAAAACATTTTAAGCAGTGCGATTAATTAGACAATGAGTGAATATTGAATTAAACTCAAATCGAAGTAGATATAACGGGCATTTTTGCAAGGGACAGTATATGAATTCTTAATTTTTTGTATTTTACCTTTATTTAACCAGGTAGGCCAGTTGAGAAAAAGTTCTCATTTACAACTGCGACCTGGCAGTAGCAGATAAACATAAAGCAAAGCAGTGCAACACAAACAACAACACAGAGTTACACATGGAACAAACGTACAGTCAATGACACAATAGAAAAAGTCTATATACAGTGTGTGCAAATGGCGCAAGGAGGTAAGGCAATAAATAGGCCATAGTAGCGAAGAAATTAACACTGGAGTGATAGATGTGCAGATGCTGATGTGCAAGTAGAAATACTTGTGCACAAAAGAGCAAAAAAGTTTTAGAAAACAATATGGGGATGAGGTAGGTAGATTGGATGGGCTATTTACAGATGGGCTGTGTACAGCTGCAGCGATCGGTAAGCTGCTCAGATAGCTGATGCTTAGAGTTAGAGGGAGATATAAGTCTCCAACTTCAGCGATTTTTGCAATTCGTTCCAGTCATTGGCAGCAGAGAGCTGGAAGGAAAGGTGGCCAAAGGGGGTGGTGGCTTTGGGGATGACCAGTGAGATATACAGTCGAAGTCGGAAGTTTACATACACCTTAGCCAAATACATTTAAACTCAGTTTTTCACAATTCCTGACATTTAATCCTAGTAAAAATTCCCTATCTTAGGTCAGTTAGGATCACCACTTTATTTTAAGAACGTGAAATGTCAGAATAATAGTAGAGAGAATGTTTTATTTCAGCTTTTATTTCTTTCATCACATTCCCAGTGGGTCAGAAGTTTACATACACTCAATTAGTATTTGGTAGCATTACCTTTAAATTGTTTGACTTGGGTAAAACGTTTTGGGTAGCCTTCCACTAGCCTTCCACAATAAGTTGGGTGAATTTTGGCCCATTCCTCCTGACAGAGCTGGTGTAACTGAGACAGGTTTGTAGTTCTCCTTGCTCGCACTCGCTTTTCAGTTCTGCCCACAAATGTTCTATGGGATGGAGGTCAGGGCTTTGTGATGGCCACTCCAATACCTTGCCTTTGTTGTCCTTAAGCCATTTTGCCACAACTTTGTAAGTATGCTTGGGGTCCATTTGGAAGACCCATTTGTGACCAAGCTTTAACTTGGTGTAACTCTGATGTCTTGAGATGTTGCTTCAATTATCCACATAATTTTCTATCCTCGTGATGCCATCCATTTTGTGAAGTGTACCAGTCCCTCCTGCAGCAAAGCACCCCCGCAACATAATGCTGCCACCCACGTGCTTCACTGTTGGGATGGTGTTCTTCGGTTTGCAAGCATCCCTCTTTTTCCTCCAAACATAACGACGGTCATTATGGCCAAACAGTTCTATTTTTGTTTCATCAGACCAGAGGACATTTCTCCAAAAAGTATGAACTTTGTCTCCATGTGCAGTTGCAAACCGTCGTCTGGCTTTTTTATGGCGGTTTTGGAGCAGTGGCTTCTTCCTTGGTGAGCGGCCTTTCAGGTTATGTCAATATAGGACTCGTTTTACTCTGGATATACATCCTTTTTTACCTGTTTCCTCCATCATCTTCACAAGGTCCTTTGCTGTTGTTCTGGGATTGATTTGTACTTTTCGCACCAAAGTGCGTTCATCTCTAGGAGACAGAACGCGTCTCCTTCCTGAGCGGTTTGATGGCTGAGTGGTCCCATGGTGTTTATACTTGCGTACTATTGTTTGTACAGATGAACGTGGTACCATTAGGCGTTTGGAAATTGCTCCCAAGGATGAACCAGACTCGTGGAGGTCTACAATTTTGAAATGTGAAGGCAATTATTTTTATTAAGACTAACTCATATGCATTCTCCTGTTCTATTGTTTTCTTTTCAACATTCTTTCATTGTCTAGAAGCCAAAGGCATTATCCTAATCATGTTTTCGACCCTTGAAAGTTGTTGCATCTTTAAATCCCTCCTCTTTCTAATGGATATGAGCATTTCTGTCCATGAAACCGCTTGCATCTGCGGTGCGCATTATAGAATAGAGTTTTGAAATAGAACATTCCTGTGTAGGCTTACTCTCGTGTGTACATTGATGTGCCTAAAATGTGAATAAATAATAGTTTATCAACTATTTAAGATAAACATTCTGATCTGTTCCATCAGCCCTAAATGATAGGCATACACCTCCAGTACATTACTTTGATAAGTATTCGTGGGGATTAAGAAGTGAGTATACACAATACCCTGTCACGCCCTGACCTTAGAGATCCTTTTATGTCTCTATTTTGGTTTGTTCAGGGCGTGAGTTAGTGTGGGCATTCTATGTTGTGGGTTCTATGTTTTCTGTTTTCTGTCTTTCTCCACCAGACAGGACAATTTCGGTTTTCGTTCATTCTCTTTGTTATTTTATAATAATACACATAATATTATTATTAATAATATAATAACACGAACACTGCTGGCAAGGAAGCCCGAGAGGCATATACCTGCATATACCCTCCACTACACCACTGCTATTGAGGAAGAGAATCGTCTTTTCACACCCACGTGAAGCTGGCATCCAGCCAGAACAGGTGGTGCCAGCTCTGCGCTCGAGACCGCCAGTGCGCCTCCACGGCTCAGTGTGTCCGGTGCCTCGGCCAAGGAGGAGGCCGCCTGTCCGGAGCTGCCAGAGTCTCCCGCCTGTCCGGAGCTGCCAGAGTCTCCCGCCTGTCCGGAGCTGCCAGAGTTTCCCGACTGTCCGGGGCTGCCAGAGTCTCCCGCCTGTCCGGAGCTGCCAGAGTCTCCCGCCTGTCCGGAGCTGCCAGAGTCTCCCGACTGTCCGGGGCCCGCTGTGAGGGTCCCCAGTCCGGGGTAAGCAGCGAGGGTCCCCGCTCCAGAGGCGCCACCGTGGATAGATGCCCACCCAGACCCTCTCCTATAGGTTTAGGTTTTGCGGCCGGAGTCTGCTTCTTTGGGGCGGGGGGGGGTACTGTCACTCCCTGACCTTAGCGATCCTTTTATGTCTCTATTTTGGTTTGATCAGGGCGTGAGTTGGGGTGGGCATTCTATGTTGTGGGTTCTATGTTTTCTGTTTTGTGTCTTTCTGCACCCGACAGAACTGTTTCGGTTTTCGTTCATTCTCTTTGTTTTTTTTGTTAGTCAGTGTTCAGTTCAAATAATAAAGATGAACACGTACCACGCTGCACGTTGGTCCTCCACTCCTTCCAACAGCCGTTACATGCCCACAGAAAAATAAGTGGGTATACGGCATATACCCTCCACTACACCACTGCTATTGAGGAAGAGAATCGTCTTTTCACACCCACGTGTATTTGACAACAGCTAATAATCAGAATAGGGGATGTCCTGTACAAAAATGAACAAATCACCATTACTGTCACGAGTCCGACCAAGGGTGGCTTCCCTTCCCGGTCGGGTGGCGCTCGGCGGTCGTCGTCACCGGACTATTAGCTGCTACTGATTGTCTTTCCTCCCCCTCCTTGTATGTTTATTGGTAGCACCTGTTTGTGATGATTAGTTGGGCTTCTTTAGACAGCCGGCCTGCCTGTTTGTTGTGCGGGATTAATCATTGTAACCTTCGGCTCTGTAGTAGAGGAACTTGTTAGTTCCTGGTCGTGCATTTTTCAGTTGTACATTTTTCATTCCCTGTGTTTGGGGACGTGATTATTGTGAGCACCCTGTGGTGCGTTGGTGCAATTAAAGAGCACAGCATTGCACTCTCTGTCTCCTGCGTTTGACTCCACACCCACGACACCCGGAGCATTACAGAATCCCACACCTAAAGATTGAATGGAGTCAGCAGGAGCAGCAGCCAACCCTCTCCCATCGATGGAGGAACGGGTTCACCACCACACTACCGTCCTCCATCGGATCGGATCCGCGATGGATCAAGTAATGGAGAGAATGGACCGATGGGAGAGGAGTGGTCTCCTCTCTCCACCTTCGGCACCCCCGGCTCCGGACTCCCCATCTCCCGACTCCAGCACCCTCCGTCTGACGCTACCAAGGGCTTATGATGGAGCGGCGGCAGGTTGCCAGGGGTTTTTGCTTCAGCTGGAGCTATACCCGGCCACCGTCAGACCCACTCCCTCGGGAGCGGAGAGGGTGAGTGTCCTCATCTCCTGCCTCACGGGTCGTGCTCTGGAGTGGGCGAATGCAGTCTGGAATGGCCCAGACTCAGCGAAGGAGCACTACCCAGAGTTTTCCCGCCGCTTCTGTGCCGTGTTTGATCACCCTCCAGATGGCCGAGCGGTGGGAGAACGACTATTTCATCTCAGGCAGGAGAGGAGGCGCGCCCAGGATTACGCGCTGGAGTTCCGGACCTTGGCAGCAGGTTCTGGGTGGAACGACAGGGCCCTTATTGACCACTACAGGTGTAGTCTCCGGGAGGACGTCCGCAGGGAGTTAGCGTGTCGGGACACCGCTCTGTCACTGGATGAGCTGATTGACATGTCTATTCGACTGGACAATCTGCTGGCTGCCCGCGGGCGTTCGGAGAGGGTCCTGCGCATTCCACCACCCAGCCCCTCCGCTGGAGTCTAGACCAGGGTTCCACCGTGTGCATTCCCCCCGAGTATGCCGATTTGGCAATCGCTTTCAGTAAAGTGAAAGCTACTAAATTACCACCTTATCGACCGGGAAGGGATTGTACGATAGATCTCCAGGTAAACGCTGCGCTTCCCAAGAGTCACGTGTACCCGTTGTCCCAGGAGGAGACGTTGGCTATGGAGACATATGTCACGGAGTCGCTGGGACAGGGGTACATTCGGCCCTCCATCTCACCCGTCTCCTCGAGTTTCTTTTTTGTGAGGAAAAAGGAGGGAGGTTTGCGTCCATGTATTGATTATAGAGGTCTAAACGCCATCACAGTGGGGTATAATTACCCTCTACCTCTCATCGCTACGGCGGTGGAATCATTTCACGGAGCGCAGTTCTTCACAAAACTGGATCTCAGGAGCACGTATAGTCTGGTGCGTATTCGGAAGGGAGACGAGTGGAAAACCGCATTTAGTACCACATCAGGCCACTATGAGTACCTCGTCATGCCGTATGGGTTAAAGAATGCTCCAGCCGTCTTCCAATCCTTCATAGACGAGATTCTCAGGGACCTGTGCGGACAGGGAGTGGTGATTTATATCGATGACATTCTGATCTACTCGGCCACTCACACCGCGCATGTGTCTCTGGTACGTAAGGTGCTTGGTAGACTGCTGGAGCATGACCTATACATAAAGGCTGAGAAATGCGTGTTCTCTAAACGAGCCGTCTCCTTTCTGGGTTATCGCATTTCCACCTCGGGGGTGGTGATGGAGGGCGACCGCATTAGGGCCGTGCGTAATTGGCCGACTCCGACCACGGTAAAAGAGGTGCAGCGGTTTTTGGGTTTTGCCAACTACTACCGGAGGTTTATCCGGGGTTTTGGCCAGATAGCGGCTCCCATTACCTCACTGCTGAAGGGGGACCCGGTGTGGTTGCAGTGGTCAGCAGAGGCGGACGGAGCTTTCAACAAGTTGAAGGCGCTGTTCACCGATGCGCCCGTTTTGGCGCATCCGGACCCCTCTCTAGCATTCATAGTGGAGGTGGACGCGTCCGAGGATGGGGTGGGTGCCGTGCTATCACAGTGCTCGGGTACGCCACCAAAACTCCGCCCCTGCGCTTTTTTCTCAAGGAAGCTCAGCCCAGCGGAGCGTAACTATGATGTGGGGGACCGGGAGTTGCTAGCGGTGGTTAGAGCTCTGAAGGTGTGGAGACACTGGCTTGAGGGGGCTAAGCACCCCTTTCTCATCTGGACCGACCACCAGAATCTGGAGTATATTCGGGCAGCTAGGAGACTGAACCCACGTCAGGCAAGGTGGGCCATATTCTTCACCCGGTTCCGGTTTACATTGTCGTATAGACCGGGCTCCCAGAACGTAAAGGCTGACGCACTGTCCCGTCTTTACGACACGGAGGATGGGTCCACCGAACCTACTCCCATCCTTCCCGCCTCTAAACTGGTAGCACCAGTGGTATGGGAGGTGGACTCGGACATCGAGCGGGCGTTACAGGCGGAACCTGCGCCTCCTCAGTGTCCGGCGGGGCGTAAGTACGTGCCGTTTTGTGTTCGGAACAAACTGATTCGGTGGGCTCACGTCCTACCCTCCTCGGGTCACCCTGGGGTGACGAGGACAGTGGGGAGCCTTCGGGGGAGGTATTGGTGGCCTACTTTGGCAAAGGACGTTAAGGGTTATGTCTCCTCCTGTTCGGTGTGCGCCCAGAGTAAGGCTCCTAGGCACCTTCCTAGAGGGAAGTTACAACCCCTCCCCGATCCACAACGGCCATGGTCACATCTATCCGTAGATTTCCTGACCGATCTTCCGCCGGCTCAGGGGAACACCACGGTTCTAGTGATTGTGGATCGGTTCTCTAAGTCCTGCCGTCTCCTCCCGTTGCCCGGTATCCCGACAGCCCTACAGACTGCGGAGGCATTATTCACCCATGTCTTTCGGCACTACGGGGTGCCGGAGGACATCGTTTCTGATCGGGGCCCCCAATTCACGTCCCGGGTCTGGAGGGCCTTCATGGAACGTTTGGGGGTCTCTGTCAGCCTGACCTCCGGTTATCACCGAGAGTAATGGGCAGGTGGAGAGAGTGAACCAAGAGGTGGGTAGGTTTCTGCGATCGTATTGCCAGGATCGGCCAGGGGAGTGGGCACGAAACATTCCCTGGGCGGAAATGGCTCAGAACTCACTACGCCACTCCTCTACTAACGTGTCCCCTTGTCAGTGTGTGTTGGGGTACCATGGCATCCGAGCCAGACCGAGGCTCCTGCTTTGGAGGAATGGGTACAGCGCTCCAATGAGACCTGGAGGGCCATCCAGGAATCTCTACAACAAGCGAGTGGACGGCAGAAGAGGAGTGCTGACCGCCACCGCAGTGAGGCCCCCGTGTTTTTACCAGGGGACTGGGTATGGCTCTCGACCCGAAACCTACCCCTCCGCTTGCCCTGCCGGACGCTGGGTCCGCAGTGTGTAGGGCCCTTTAAAGTCCTGAGGAGAATAAACGAGGTGTGTTATCGATTACAACTCCCTTCCTATTATCGTATTAACCCCTCGTTTCATGTGTCTCTCCCCAGGCCGGTGGTAGCTGGTCCCCTGCAGGACAGTGAGGTGCCGGAGGTCCCCCCCTGGGTACCGGTGGGGGACCTCTTGGATCCATCCTTGTTGAGGGATTTCCATCGCCTCCATCCGGATCGCCCTGCACCTCGTCCTCCAGGCGAGGCCGGTGTCGGCAGGGGGGGGGGTCTGTCACGAGTCCGACCGAGGGTGGCTTCCCTTCCCGGTCGTGTGGCGCTTGGCGGTCGTCGTCACCAGCCTATTAGCTGCCACTGATTGTCTTTCCTCCCCCTCCTTGTATGTTTATTGGTAGCACCTGTTTGTGATGATTAGTTGGGCTTCTTTAGACAGCCGGCCTGCCTGTTTGTTGTGCGGGATTAATCATTGTAACCTTCGGCTCTGTAGTAGAGGAACTTGTTAGTTCCTGGTCGTGCATTTTTCAGTTGTACATTTTTCATTCCCTGTGTTTGGGGCCGTGAATATTGTGAGCACCCTGTGGTGCGTTGGTGCAATTAAAGAGCACAGCATTGCACTCTCTGTCTCCTGCGTTTGACTCCACACCCACGACACCCGGAGCATTACAATTACACATTAGATTTCTCAGTATGTATGATTAGTATGTTAATATTTGTTTCTTACTGCATACATTTTTACCAAACAGTGAATACTAAATAGTAGGAAGTTTGATGAGTACACAGTATGCAGTTTTAGTAAGTAGGAAAGACAGATTTCGGACACAGCCATGGACAAATATGCATATTGATTTGAATTATGTTGAGTAAAGAGATTGTGAGTTTGCTCCAATATCAAAGTAGCCTTTGGGAACACAGTCTTCGGATGCCACCTTACACAGGGCTCTATTTTCAGCTGGCGCTATGGAGGCGCAAGTGTCAAACGCATATTAGTTTGCAATTTTGTCAATATTAAAACTGGCGCATTGGGATTTTCCAGCCCTAACACCAGGTTTCAAGTTTCAAGTTCAGTTTTAATTTTGCATCACAAATACAGTGAAATGCCTTTATTGCAAGCTCTAAACACAACAGTGCAGTGATCAACAACAATAACAATACTAAAAATAACTTAAGGTAGAAATATCAAGAGAATCAAGAGAAAGTAAGTAAGCATACTGTATACAGGGTCAGTCAGTTCCCTTACCATATTTACAATGTGCCAGGATACTGGAGTGATAGAGATAGATATGTATAGGGGTAAGGCATCAGGATGATATATAATAAACAGAGTAGCAGCAGCATATATGATGATTGTATGTGAGTGGGTGTGTGTGTGTGTAGAGTCAGTATAAATATATGTGCATATTATGTGTGTGTGAGCGAAATATGAAGTGTGTTTGTGTGTGTGTTGGAGGGTCAGTGAGTGTGCATAGAGAGAGTGCAAATGACTATGCAGACTATGAACTCAATTAGTCCATATAGCCATTTTGTCAGCTATTTAGCAGTCTTATGACTTGGGGATAGAAGCTGTTCAGGAGCCTGCTTGACAGTTTTGATGCACCGGTACTACTTGACATGAAGATGCAGAGAGAACAGTCTATGGCTTGGGTGGCTGGAGTCTTTAACGATGTTCTGGGCCTTCCTTTCACACCGCCTGATATAGAAGTACTGGATGGCAGGGAGTCCGGACCCAGTGATGTACTGGGCTGTCTGCACCACCCTCTTTAGCGGCATGTCATACCAAGCCGTGTTACATCCGGTCAAGAAGCTGTCAATGGTACAGCTGTAGAACCTTTTGAGGGTTTGAGGGCCCTCAACGCTAAACCTTTTCAACCTCCTGAAGGGGAAGAGGCACTGTCACGCCTTCTTCATTCTTCCTGTGTGTGGACTACCGTAACTCCTTAGTGATTTGGACACTGAGGAACATGAAGCGCTCGACTCGTTCCACTGCAGCCCTGTTGATGTGTCAGGGACACAGCTGATGTGAATAGTAGTACTTCTCTTCTTTGTCATACAGGTCGCATCACAAAGCTCATCTTTCCTGAAAGGAGAAATAAATACAGTTGTGTAAATGTCTTGTAGTTATGTCTAGATAGAAAAATATGGGGAAAAAAGAAGAAGAAAAAGCACTAGGTAGTCTACATACACAATAAACAGGGTCCCTGTGGGACCACAATTGCTTGCGGCATGTTCAGGATTTGCTAGTCAGTATACCATTTGAATAAACTTGATATCCTAAATAGTGGTGTGTTTGCATTGGCTGAAAAATATAGGCTATACAGCACTAGCTCAGCCAGCCAGGAGGGAGATTGACTGATCAATTGTTTCATCCAGGAAAGAGGTTTCATCCGAGCAGGGGTTCATCATTCCTGAAGTAAAATCTAAAGAAATTAATTATTCAAAAAGCAACAAAAACAAATCCATAAATCAGCACAGCACAGGTCTACACAATATAAACGACGCATCACAGCACAGGTCTACACAATATAAACGACGCATCACAGCACAGGTCTACACAATATAAACGACGCATCACAGCACAGGTCTACACAATATAAAAGACTCATCAAAGTGGTTATGCTGTTGAACAGTTCAACAGGCAAAAATTAACATGTTCATTAGTGATTTACTTTGTTGTTTATATCACTTATGAAAGTGGACATGGAATGTAGTTGATAGAAGATTCCTCAACTAAATAGAAAAACAAGATACTCATCTTTGACTCAAGATGACTTGACCGAAGGAAATGTCATAAACAGAGCTGACAGGATTCCATATTCTTCATGTCAGATGCATAGTGTTATATAATATATTTCAATCTGAACGTTTTGTTCACATTATGATGTGGCTTTATGTTACCGTTCCTTCCCTTTCTTTAGGCTAAGCTGCTAGTTACACCAGCTACAATGGTGTTCTATGAAACCTGAAAGTACTTTGTAACTAACATTTATAGCAATAACTACACATTGTAGCTACAGCAGTAACACCAACAATCAATACCCATATCCAATGTTGCTACTTACAAGTGTCTGTCCAGCAGAATAAGGCCATCCCTTGCTTGCTCGAATGTGTCTTCCACCAAAACAAGCCTACGTGCTGAACAGCAACTTTCTTGGGATCAACTCATTTTGGTGGGGGATGGGCAATGCTGGTCATGTTCACTACCGGTCAAAAGTTTTAGAACTCATTCAAGGGTTTTTCTTTATTCGTACTATTTTCTACATTGTAAAATAATAGTGAAGACATCAAAACTATGAAATAGCACATAGGGAATCATGTAGTAACCAAATAAGTGTTAAACAAATCAAAATAGGTTTTATATTTGAGAGTCTTGATGACAGCTTTGCACACTCTTGGCATTTTCTCAACTAGCTTCACCTGGAATGCTTGTCCAACTGTCTTGAACTTCTTGTTATGTTTGGTGACCAACCAATACCATAGGTTACTGAGTACCACTCTCCATATTGTGGAGTAACTACAATGCTACTCAGGTTTCCCCTATATAACAGCAATTCAACTCTAACTGTTTTAAAGTCACCATTGTGAAATCCCTGAGCGATTTCCTTCCTATCTGTCTGTATTACATGCTCACAGGGATCATTTATTGGGCCTGTAACTGCATTTAGACATAGCCTATTTAAAACAAGTTGTTGCATTTTTATAAGAATTTGGTTAGAATTATACACTGTAATTTTAGGCCTTATCAATAGCCTAGTGAATTGAATCTTGTTTATTGACTGTTTGGCATGTCCATGTCCAGATTGCAATTTAAAGTAGGCCTAGCCCCTAAATCAGTGTGAATGGTTCTTCAAAGGATTCTCCTATGGGGACAGCTAATGTATCCTTTAAGGTCGTAGATAGCATCTTTTTTTCCAAGAGTGTAATGCCAGCGCTAATATTAATCATTGCATTAGGTTTGTTGAAATAGAGACTTTAAAGTCAATAGATCATGGTCAGAGGCATCGCAGGTCCCTTAAATGTGTCTTGGCAGGGAAGATTGAGGTGTCTTCTCCTATGTTTCTCTGGGTGGGAGACATGGCTGATCCCTGAAGAAGCCTTGTGTCCATTGTATTAGCCAGAGTTAGCAATTATTACTTTGGATATCCTCATGATTTGGATATTAAGTCCAAACTTTATTAGGAAGTTAGAGATAAGTTGTACCAAAGCAGGCCAATTTGCAAGAACAGAAGTTTGATCCAAAGGCTAACACTCAGTTTTTGTCTCTCTATACCTAGTTCCAGTCTATGCCCTCAAGACATTGAATAGAGTGGGGAGCTGTATCTCTATGACAACATACTTTATTGCCATTGTCAGAGTTGGTAGAGCTCAGCTAAAATATCACCTCTCTTTATGTATTCCCTTTGGGCAGCATCATACACCAACTGGGTTACTGTACCTGGAGAGTGAGGCAAGATTCCTGGATCTGCTTCTCACCTGTGGCTGGCTGCCTTACTGAGAAGTGTGTGTGTGTGATTTACAGTAATTAAGTGCTCTCTCTCTCTCCCTCTCTTGCACTCTCTCCCGCTTCACCTCTGTAAATTAACAGCAGATGTGCATGAGTCACTGACAGATGCACATAATCTATTTCCGAGTCGAGCTGCAATCAGCACTGTGGAGACATGTAGCTAACACTACAGTAGTGAAAGGTGTTCATTTCGCAAATGTGTTATTCATGGAGATGTTTTGATATCATTTGCATGAGGGAGATAAACATTGGATATTTGCACTGGAATTTTGCACTACAAACACATGTCCTGTATGCTTACAGGAAAACTCATTATGATATTGGCCGCATTCCAGACCGACTGCACATATTAATCATACAGGACGGGCAGCAGAGTAACCGGGGCGGCAGGGTAGCCTAGTGGTTAGAGAGTTGGACTAGCAGTCGAAAGGTTGCAAGTTCATGCAAATGATATGAAAACATCTCCATGAATAACACAAATCCCCGAGCTGACAAGATACAAATCTGTCGTTCTGCCCCTGAACAGGCAGTTAACCCACTGTTCCTAGGCCGTCGTTGAAAAATAAGACTTTGTTCTTAACTGACTTGCCTAGTTAAATAAAGGTACAAAAAAAATCTATGATTTGGGCATCAGATTTCAAAATCATTGTAAAATCTGCTTCCAACTCACACCCTCTAACACGTAGATCCCCTGAATGCAGCTCACTTTCCAGCTCACACTCTCAAACACCTAAATCCCCTGAACGCAGCTCACTCCCCAAATCCCAATCACCTGTTCACACACCTGTATGTCATTATTACACACTATTTAGTTCAGTTCTTTGCACCCAGTCACTGTGAGGTATTGTTTGTTTTGTGACACACGGCTTTCAGAGCGCTGGGTTTCCCGTGAGTTATTCCTCCCGTGTACGATAGTTTTTGCATGCCTCACTAACGACACCTTTAGCCTATTCCCTGCCTGTACTTTAGCCTATCGGATTTCCTGTTATCTACCTATTACCTGATCTCCTGGACTGCGTTACTAGCCTTTTCCCTGCCTGTACCGTTGCCCTTTTGGACCCCTGTGTATGACCTTCTGCATGCCCCTGGACCCAGCAACCTGCCTCCTCCTGTGGTCCTTTGCAATAAACACCTGCTGCTTCCTGCGCTTGAAACCAGCTCTCTGTCTCAACCTCGTGTTAATTACAATCATATTGATGCTTTTACTGTCATGTTAAACACTTTGAGAGGTTATTAGATTTAGGCGGCCTGGAACACAGCCAATGTGTCATCCACAAAATTATATAGATGGCAACTGATACATCTAATTTTGTGTTATTTGCTCAATTAAAGCAAGGCGTTTAGAGTCGTGTTCATTAGGACATGTTCACACCACAGCAAAACATTTTGCAATGAAAAAGTACCTCTTGTTTCACTCCGTTTCGGAATGTTTTCTCCCATTTCGTACCTTGTTGTTGTTAGATTCTAAATATCAGAGTAAGAACTCGGTGAACATTGTAAAAGCTTAAACCAAGTTTATTCATCCCAAAGGATCGAACAGCTAAGCAAACAAAGACATGGTTCTACCAGTGGAAGAGCACTTTTTACCAGTCCTGTCTGGTCCACCCCTGGTGGGTCTGGTAATGTCTGGTGAGGACCTGCCTTACAACAGGCCTACAAGCCCTCAGTCCAGCCTCTCTCAGCCTATTGCGGATAGTCTGAGCACTGATGGAGGGATTGTGCGTTCCTGGTGTAACTCGGGCAGTTGTTGTTGCCATCCTGTACCTGTCCCACAGGTGTGATGTTCGGATGGACCGATCCTGTGCAGGTGTTGTTACACGTGGTCTGCCACTGCAAGGACAATCAGCTGTCCGTCCTGTCTCCCTGTAGCGCTGTCTTAGGCGTCTCACAGTACTGACATTGCAATTTATTGCCCTGGCCACATCTGCGGTCCTCATGCCTCCTTGCAGCATGCCTATGGCACGTTCACGCAGATGAGCAGGGGCCCTGAGCATCTTTCTTTTGGTGTTTTTCAGTCTTTAGTGTCCTAGGTTTTCATAACTGTGACCTTAATTGCCTACCGTCTGTAAGCTGTTAGTGTCTTAACGACCATTCCACAGATGCATGTTCATTAATTGTTTATGGTTCAATGAACAAGCATGGGAATCAATGTTTAAACCCTTTACAATGAAGATCTGTGAAGTTATTTGGATTTTTACTAATTATCTTTGAAAGGCAGGGTCCTGAAAAAGGGACGTTTATTTTTTTGCTGAGTTTTATGTATGCATTATTTAAGTGACTGGTGTTCCATTTATTAAAGTGGCCAGTGATTTCAAGTCTGTATGTAGGCAGCAGCCTCTCTGTGCTAGTGATGGCTGTTTAACAGTCTGATGGCCTTGAGATAGAAGCTGTTTTCCAGTCTGTCAGTCCCAGCTTTGATGTACCTGTACTGACTTCGCCTTCTGGATGGTGGCGGGGTGAACAAGCAGTGACTCGGGTGGTTGTTGTCCTTGATGGTCTTTTTGGCATTCCTGTGACATCGGGTGCTGTAGGTGTCCTGGAGGGCAGGTAGTTTGTTCCCGATTAAGCGTTGGCAAGCCAAATCTCTTCAGCCTCATAAGGTTGAAGAGGCGCTGTTGCGCCTTCTTCACCACACTGTCACCACACTGTCTCTTTGAAGATAGAATTTTACAGTGCTTGGTTACTAGCCTCTTCATTCATCTCTTTCTCTCTCTCTCGCTCCCTCGCTCTCAGCTAAATATACCTAAAGACAACTGAGATCAGTGCTTCTCTTTTCCTCTCTCTCTCGCCACATGTGTTGGCCCATCAGACTCTTCGCGCATTTGGGTGGAAGTGTCTGGGAACTAAATTAAATCAAACACAACTGAGAACACACATTAAGTTCATAGAACAGTGAAAACACTTGTCTCTCACAGGAAACAGTTTTATGTGTAGGGCAGACTAAAACAACTGACGCACATACAGATATACAGAGGTATATACCCCAATTTGGGGTGGAGTCACCTCCTTCTCGCTAAACATTGCATCTTTGTTGCTAGGCTGGTAATTAAGTGATACGGGCAATAAACTGTTCCTTCTCCCTTAATGTGACCTGACCTGACCTGACTTCGACCCCCTTCATCACTAATCCACGGCTCTCTCCCCTTATCAGTGCTGCCACGTGATTGTTTCCCCTACACTCAGTACATTACAAACTTAATTGCACAGATCATATACATTCCTCCTACAGATACCCATTAACTTATGGTGTAGACCCTAGACTAGGGAACCCCTCATGTCTCTAGCATAGCTAATGATTAATAATATTCAAAGTTTAGAAATCTGAACCCATCAGTCCATCCTCTTTGAACATTTGATATCATACTGTTCGACATTACTTAAACTTGGAAATGACTTAGAAATGGACAAACAATGACAATAAAACATTAACAAAAAATACAACATAATTAACATTCACAGTGAGGTTTAAAAACGTAGAGACTTATGGCCTCTGTTCTACAGGCACACCATGCACACACTTATTTCCAGTTCTCATAGAACACTGATAATAACGTGTCTGCTGGAGTTGTCGACTCCTCCCCTTTAAACTTTCTCCTTCTGGTTCCTAAGAGAGTGATAGCACAGACTTGAAAAGCAACGAGAAACACAACACATAACAATATTAACAAGGTGGTAAGCTATGCATAATTGTATGTGCATGAAAACCCAAAGTTTGATAACATGACAACTCCCACTCTCTCTTCACCTGATTATCCCTTCAGGATACTTTTCTATTGAGTTTGCCAAAAATGAAAGCCCTAAAAAGCCTACTCTTGCTAGCAAAACATTTTGCAACGTAAAATGAAAGCAGACAAGTTCAAATAGTACCACCTCACTTCACTCTGTTTCTGACAGTTTTCTCCCATTTCTTACATACTGAACATAATTATTTTACATCCCTGCCATTGTAAGACTGAACTGACCGACCTTGTATGGTAGCCAGACATTTGTTGATTGAGAACGGATTTGAACCCACAGCGTTAGCAACCTTGCAGTGAAACTCTCTGGCTACATTAGATTCAAATCAAACTTTATTTGTCACACGTGCTGAATACAACAAGTATAGACTACCGTGAAATGCTTACTTTACAAGCCCTTAACCCAAGAAGAGTTAAAAAAATATTTACCAAGTAGACTAAAATAAAAAGTAATACTAAAAAGTAACACAATAACAATAACGAGGCTATGCCGCTTGCCGTGCAGTAGCAGAGAAAACAGTCTATAACTTAGGTGACTGGAGTCTCTGACAATTTTATGGGCTTTCCTCTGACACCGCCTATTGTATAGGTCCTGGATGGCAGGAAGCTTGGCCCCAGTGATGTACTGGGCCGTATGCACTACCCTCTGTAGCACGTTCGGTCAGATGCCGAGCAGTTGCCATACCAGGGGGTGATGCAACCGGTCAGGATGCTCTCGATGGTGCAGCTGTATGACCTTTTGAGGATTTGGGGACCCATGCCAAATCCTTTCAGTCTCCTGAGGGGGAGACTGTTGTGCCCTCTTCATGACTGTCTTGGTATGTTTGGACCATGATTGTTCGTTGGTGATGTGGACACCAAGGAACTTGAAACTCTCGACACTGCTCCACTGCAGCCCTGTCGATGTTAACGGGGGCCCGTTCGGCCCGCCTTTTCCTGCAGTCCACAATCAGCTCCTTTCTCTTGCTCACATTGAGGAAGAGGTTGTTCTCCTGGCACCACACTGCCAGTTCTCTGACCTCCTCCCTATAGTCTTATAATTGTCGGTGATCAGGCCTCCCTCTGTTGTGTCGTCAGCAAACTTAATGATGGTGTGTTGGTGTCGAGTTTGGCCACGCAGTCGTGGGTGAACAGGGAAGACAGGAGGGGACTAAGTATGCACCCCTGAGGGGCCCCAGTGTTAAGGATCAGTGTGGCAGACGTGTTGTTGCCTAGTCTTACCACCTGGGGGGTGGCCCGTCAGGAAGTCCAGGATCCATTTGCAGAGGGAGGTGTTTAGTCCCAGAGTCCTTAGCTTAGTAATGAGCTTCCTGGGCACTATGGTGTTGAACACTGAGCTGTAGTCAATGAACAGCATTCTCACATAGGTGTTCCTTTTGTCCATGTGAGAAAGGGCAGTGTGGAGTGCGATTGAGATTGTCTCATCTGTGGATCTGTTGGGGCGGTATGGAAATTGGAGGATGTCTGGGAGGATACTGTTGATGTGAGCCATTCAAAATACTTCATGGCTACCGATGTGAGTGTCACGGGGTGGTAATCATTTAGGCAAGTTCCCTTCGCTTCCTTGGGCACAGGGACTATGGTGGTCTGCTTGAAACATGTAGATATTACAGACTTGGTCAGGGAGAGGTTGAAAATGTCAGTGAAGACACTTGACAGTTGGTCCACGCATGCTTTGAGTACATGTCCTGGTAATCTGTCTGGCCCAGTAGCTTTGTGAATGTTGACCGGTTTAAAGGTTTTGTTCACATCGGCTACCGAGAGCATTATCATACAGTCATCCAGAACAGCTGGTGATCTTGTGCATGCTTCAGTGTTGCTTGCCTCGAAGCGAGCATCAAATGCATTTAGCTTGTCTGGTAGGCTCGTGTCACTGGGCAACTCGCATCTGGGTTTCCCTTTGTAATCCGTAATAGTTTTCAAGCCCTGCCACATCTGTCGAGCGTCAGTGCCAGTGTAGTACGATTCAATCTTAATCCGGTATTGACACTTTGCTTGTTTGATGGTTCGTCTGAGGGCATAGCAGGATTTGTTATAAGCGTCCGGAATAGTCTCTCGCTCCTTGAAAGCAGCAGCTCTAGCCTTTAGCTCGATGTGGATGTTGCCTGTAATCCATGGCTTCTGATTGGGATATGTGCGTACAGTCACTGTGGGGACAACGTTGTCGATGCACTTATTGATGAATCCGATGACTGAGGTGCTGGTTCCGGAGGTTCCGGACTGTGGACCATCTCAGGAGGTTCCGGACTGTGGACCGCCTCAGGAGGTTCCGGACTGTGGACCATCGCCGGAAGCTCCGGGCTGGGAACTGTCGCCGGATGCTCTGGACTGGGAACTTTAGCCAGAAGTCTGGACTGGGAACTGTCGCCGGAACCTCTGGACTGGGTACTGTCGCCGGAAGCTCTGGACTGTGGAGGCGCACTGGAGGCCTGATGCAGGGCCCGGTACAGGTGGCACCGGGCTGATGACACGCACCTCAGGATGAGTGCGGGGAGGAGGCACAGGACGTACTGGACTGTGGAGGCGCACTGGAGGTCTGGAGCGTAGAGCTGGCACAACCCGTCCTGGCTGGATGCTCACTTTAGCCCGGCAAGTGCGGGGCGCTGGCACAGGACGCACTGGGCTGTGAAGGCGCACTGGAGACACGTTGTGTGAAACCGCATAACATGGTGCCTGAACGGCGACACACCCGAGGCCAGATGCGTGAAACCTGTGCACATGACAATGGACTGGTGTCATGCTCCTCAGCACACTCACTCTGCAGCGCTCTCAACGCCAGGACCTCTCTCCGGAATCTTGCGTCGAGCTTCTCACTCGACTCCCTGACTGGCTCTGGTTCAACCCTCAGCTACACCAACCACTCCGTGTGCCCCCATCCAAATAAAATTGGGGGGCTGCCTCTCGTGCATCTCTGTTCTGCCGGTGCATGGAACATCCCTTTAGCTCTATATTGTCCGTATCGTCGTTCAGCCACGTCTCAGTGAAACATAAGATGTTACAGTTTTTGATGTCCCATTGGTATGATAATCTTAATCGTAGGTCATACATTTTATTTTCCAATGATTGCACTTTAGCAAGAAGAACGGATTGCAGTGGGAGTTTACTCACTCGCCTACGGATTCTCAGAAGTGTACTCCTGTTTCTTTAATCTAACGAAAAACATTTGATCTCCCCTGCAGCCTAAATAAATCTAAATCATTGTTGTCATATCCTCTTCATAATGCAGCCACAACGTGCAGAACTGACCCAAAGTAAGGACAGCGAGAAGGAGAAAGCGAGAGACTGTTGGAATGATATTGTGGCAAATGCTTTTTTATCACAGAGGACAAACTGAGAGGGCAGTCGTAATGGCCAAGCAGACTCACAAACACACAAGCAGACACACAAACAGTCTGAGTCTGAGCCTGCCTGGCAGGGTTGGTCCAACAAAGGGAGAGCACAATATACAAACATTTTCTAAAAGCTACTAATGACAACCTTGACGACCTCATACCTAGCCGGTGGAAATACCGGTGGAGAACCCCCACCCAGGTAGTGTCAGTGCTGGCAGAATTGGCTGCAGTAATCCATGGGGAGGGGGCCACACTTGGACAATCAGAGAGGGGGTCAATTATTGTGACACTGGCGGCACAGAATAATCAAATGGTCTGACTGAACAGAGATGCTTGGGAAGAAGGGTCACAAACGGGGAACAGCGCGTGTTGGGGGGAAGGGGGTACCCGAGCTCCATCAGCTACGACTAGACATTGGTTAATCAAATCTTCCATTCCTGCTCAATTTGGCATGCCTTCTCAAACAATTACAACTATATACACATTCACACATCAAGTATTCTCTTGAGTTGGGCTTGGGGATTGAACAACTGTTAAACATCTGAGATTGTGGTTGTGTGTATGTATGAATGAGTGCGTAGGGTGTTGATGGTCGGTCTATCGGTGGAACGGGAGAGAGGGGTAGAGGTATTTGTGTCGGAGGGGTGGGGTGAGTGCGTGTATGCATCACACATCTGTTGCTATGGGGTAATGATGTTAGGCTAGAATGGAATCACAAGGTGCAGTGTAAAATAAATTGTAATTGCTTGCCAATTTTTATTTTGTACTTCCAGTCCTTGTTATAGGTAGAAATCCTTCGTAGGAAGAGCCTACATTATTCTGGATATTATTCTGGATATTATTTGTCAATTGTGGAAAGTACAAAATACCAGTCAAAAGTTTGGACACACCTGCTCATTCAAGGGTTTTCTTTATTTTTTTTACTATTTTCTACATTGTAGAATAATAGTGAAGACATCAAAATTATGAAATAACACATATGGAATCATGTAGGAACCAAAAAACAGTTAAACAAATCAAAATATATTTAAGATCCTTTGAAGAGGCTACCCTTTGCCTACTCTTGGCATTCTCTCAACCAGCTTCACCTGAAATGCTTTTCCAACAGTCTTGAAGGAGATCCCACATATGCTGAGCACTTGTTGGCTGCTTATTCTTCCCTCTGCGGTCCAACCCATCCCAAACCATCTGATGCAGCACTCCATCACTCTCCTTATTGGTCAAATAGCCCTTACACAGCATGGAGGTGTGTTCGGTCATTGTCCCGATGAAAAACAAATGATAGTCCCACTAAGCGCAAGCCAGATGGGATGTCGTATCACTGCAGAATGCTGTGGAAGCCATGCTGGTTAAAACCTGTTAAGGCTGTTGCGAATTTTCGCAGCTTTTTGTTAAAAATCGCGCAACATTTCAGCGCCCTGCTATTCATGCCAGGAATATAGTATATGCATATGATTAGTATGTGTGGATAGAAAACACTCAGACGTTTCTAAAACTGTTTAAATCACGGCTGTGGCTTTAACAGAATGTGCATTTCATCGAAAAGTGCAGGGAAATCTGTTCAGTGAAAATGGAAAAATATATCCTTCCGCGACTTCAAGGAATTGTTCAAAGTGAACCGAATTAAATAGAGCCGAGATTACAGTGCCTACAGCTTCCACAGGGTGTCTAGAGTCATGTCATTTGATTCAGCTTTGATTCTTGGTCGAGCCCAATCAAGGGAACTCATTCTCTCCGGTCTCCGACCGGATGTTTGTTCGACCTCTCTTCAGACATGATTTTCTACACGGACAGCTAAAGATTTCACATCGCCTCCTGATGTACTGTACTAATACCTAAAGTTGCATTACAAAAGTATTTCGAAGTGTTTTGTGAAAGTTTATCGTCGACTTTTTGAATTTTAAAAAATGACGTTACGTTATGAAACGCTATTTTTTCCGTTTATCACACAGTATTCTTAGATCGATATCTAGGCTATATATGGACCGATTTAATCGAAAAAAAGACCCTAAATGATGTTTATGGGACATCTAGGAGTGCCAAGAAAGAAGCTCGTCAAAGGTAATGAATGTTTTATATTTTATTTCAGCGTTTTGGTTTGCGACGGCTAACGCAAAATCTGTCGTGTTAGGTGACGTTGCAGTATTTTGAGGGTGCATGGTATCAGATAATAGCTTCTCATGCTTTCCCCGAAAATAATTTTACAAATCTGACTTGGTGGATAGATTCACAACGAGTGTAGCTTTAATTCAGTACCTTGTATGTGTGTATTAATGAAAGTTTGAGTTTTATCAAAAACTATACGTGGCGCACTTGAAATTTCCGCTGATTGGATCCCCACAGCGGGTATCATAATTCCAGTGGATGATACGTTTACATACACTAACTTGACTGTGCCTTTAAACAGCTTGGAAAATTCCAGAAAATTATGTCATTTAGAACCTTCTGATAGGCTAATTGACATCATTTGAGTCAATTGGAGGTGTACCTGTGGATGTATTTCAAGGCCTACCTTCAAACTCTGTGCCTCTATGCTTGACATCATGGGAAAATCCAAAGAAATCAGTCAAGACCTCAGAAAAAAACAGTAGACCTCCACAAGTCTGGTTCATCCTTGGGAGCAATTTCCAAATGCCTGAAGGTACCACGTTCATCTGTGCAAACAATAGTATGCAAGTATAAACACCATGGGACCAAGCAACCGTCATACCACTCAGGAAGGAGATGCGATCTGAACGTACTTTGGTGCAAAAAGTGCAAATCAATCCCAGAACAACAGCAAAGGACCTTGTGAAGATGCTGGAGGAAACAGGTACAAAAGTATCTATATCCACAGTAAAACGAGTCCTATATTGACATAACCTGAAAGGCCGCTCACCAAGAAAGAAGCCACTGCTCTAAAACCACCATATAAAAGCCAGACTACGTTTTGCAAATAACACAAGATCGTACATTTTGGAGAAATGTCTGGTCTGGTCTGATGAAACAAAAATAGAACTGTTTGGCCATAATGACCATCGTTATGTCTGGAGGGCAATGGGGGATGCTTGCAAGCCGAAGAACACCATCCCAACCGTGAAGTACGGGGGTGGCAGCATCATGTTTTGGGGGTGCTTTGCTGCAGGAGGGACTGGTGCACCTCGCAAAAAAGATGGCTGCATGAGGCGGGAAAATAACATGGATATATTGAAGCAACATGTCAAGACATCAGTCAGGAAGTTAAAGCTTGGGTCTTCCAAATGGACAATGACCTCAAGCAGACTTCCAAAGTTGTAGCAAAATGGCTTAAGGACAGCAAAGTCAAGGTATTGGAGTGGCCGTCACAAAGCCCTGACCTCAATCCTATCGAAAAATTATGGGCAGAACTGAAAAAACGTGTGCGAGCAAGGAGGCCTACAAACCTGACAAATGTTAGAAAATGTACTTGTGTCAGAGAAGGCCAATTGGTCCATTTTACTGTGTTGAAAAGGGACAATGCAATCCCCTCTAGTTACTGCCCTTGTTGGGTGCTTTTCTTGAGCATGATATGCCAGCATAGGGGTTCAGTGGCAAGACCATGCAAGATCTTAAGTTGACAAGGCTTGCATCTACACACTGCTTAAAGCATTCCAGACTAAATAAATAATGTTTGTAAATGATTTGACAATGGTGGTAACTATTTGGTTTGTTATATGAAATCTTAAGTGTTTGTTTGTAGAGTGATTAAATTGGTTTCAGAATAGTTGCTTCTGCTTGTGACCAGCATGTGAGTCAATATCTCAAATGTGATTATTGCATGCATATATAGTTTGGCGGCCTCCAGATTAAGGAAAGATCTTATAAACCTAAAGTTGGATAATACAATCTTAATTAACGTGATAATCTTCAGATGTTTGGAGTCCAAAATGACACCAAGATACCTGAAGTTAGACACACATTTCAGATTCTACCCATGAACAAGAACAGCTCGTTGGGAAGAAGCAATGGATTTCTTAGAGAAGTACATACAGTCTTGTCGATATTTAAAATCATTTGTCATCCATTTAGAAAAATGTACCATAGCTTCAGTTAACCTGTTAACAACCAATTGTCTATTTTTTGAGTGTACATACAGAACTGTATCGTCTGCATACATCTGCATGTTAACTTGTTGGCAAGCAGGTGGGAGATAATTTATATAGATGGTAAACAGAAGGGGGCCTAATATTGACCTTTGTGGGACCCCAATGTTATAGTTAAATGTTTAATGTTATAGTTAGGTATAGTTCCTTGCGTAGATAGCGAGTCTTTTGTTTAGACATGTAGCTAGCTAGCTAAACAATGAATAATAATCCTAAATCATAACGTTACTACCCTGCATGAATCTACAGGTAGCTAACCAACCAGGTTCAATTCTAGCTAGCTAGTTAACATTAAGCTAGAACTAGCAATGCAACTGGCTCTGTGATCCGAATCATATTACTACACAGATCATACATGTAAGCTTAGCTAGTGAGCCAGCTAGCTAACAGTACGCTTTAACTTCAAATGAAAACAACTTTGGCAAAATTAGAAATGTGTAATATCTGAAAATGTAGCTTCTCCCTCTCTGTCACGGATGCCATGGTTGCCCTTAGTTTGAAGATGTAATCCAGAGACAGATGTTTTACACAATAGCCTTCTGTGTTCGCTTTTCGACTCCCTTTGCTCTAGAGGAGATCTGCATGGAGGAATTGGCCAAAATACCAGTAACAGTGTGTGAAAACCTTGTGAAGACTTACAGAAAACGTTTGACCTCTGTCATTGCCAAGAAAGGGTATATAACAAAGTATTGAGATAAACTTTTGTTTCGTGATATATATTAAGGTAAAGATTCAGATGAAGATGACGTGAACAAGACAAAATGATCTTGTTAATTAAAAAGCAGACATACAGTATGTTGTCTGGCCATGAAAACCACTGAGTTGTCGTCGATCTCTGACTCTTTATGAGGAAACTTCCAGACTTCCTACACAGACGGTTTTCTGATGGCTTTAAAATGAATGTTTTCTTAAAGGGATAGTTCACCCAAATTAGAAAATTACTTATTGGTGCCCTTACCCAGTCTATTTACAAGGTAATACAGCAATCCATGCTTTGGTTTTATTTACCTGGACACTGTTGCCAAATTATAACTCTATTATATCTCTGAAATCGATCCTGTGGCTCTATAAAATTAACTTAAGACACTTACAGATACAGGTGTGTGGTGAATTTGTCAGTCAATGGTGTTAGGTTCTTACTTTTCAGAGTAAATAACCCAAGGACAGGAGAGAAGCTTAACCAAGTTTAATTCTTCCCAAAGGTTCTGTACAGCTGTAATCAGACAACCCAACATGTGTCCCATCCAGATATTTATATCCCACTTAAAACACTCCTCCTTCTCTCCAATCCTTACAATTTATGGCTCTACAGGAAGCTAATAAATAGGGTAACAGGATACCAAACATGTATTACTCTCTTAAGAGACTCTGTCCTCACCTCCTGAACTCAACTCCTCTTTCATCTAATACACAGATGTCCATCTGTCTTTCCTGTATCAATATGTCGCTCTCCTCTCCTCCATCAAACACATTCCAAAGCCTACTGGCTTTCTACAGAGAACCCTTAACTTTCTCCTTTGATTCTATGCTTCTTCTCTATCATTTATTTAATATCTCAATGTTCAAAATGTCGAACCCAACAATGGAAACTGATGTTGTAGGGCAGGACATGCAACTGGGTGTTGCTTCAAACATTTAGTTTCCCTGCATCCTCTTCTTCTGCTTTACACCATCAACTACCAGATACATGCTTCAAAGACCAGTGCATTTGGTTGTGCTTATCATTGACCACTTGTTTATCTCTTGTTTATTTTTTCAGTGCACCCATTACAAGTGGGAAAGTGCATAATTCTGATCACAGTGACGGACATCAATGACAACGCACCCGTCTTCGCCATCGAGTACGAGACCTACCTTTGTGAGAGTGCCAGACCTGGACAGGTATGTCAACATCCAAATATCCTATGCCTCCAAAAGCTACTATTCGTAATGGAAAACCACAGTAACAAATACATTTTATACTGGACTGACACAATTTAATGTTCTGAGGCAGTTCAAAGAGGATATGACGGGATTCTGGTAGTGCTGTTATATTGGGTAAAAAAATAATTTTGGGTGTCATTGTCGCAATTAAAACAACAAATTAATAATTGGGCATATGAATAATTAGGCACATTTTGGAGACAGAAAACTATTATCTGCGCCACAATTCTCTCATAGTCAATTGTATAATTATAGGAGTCAGGTGAAAGAGTTAGATCTCCATAGCATGGATCTCCATAGCAGGTGCCTAATCAGGGGATCAAAGCATTGTGCTGCCATGTGGAAAAACCTTTTAAAGAGGGATGAAAAACGGGGGCATTGTTGGGGGGATTGTGGCATGAAATTGTTTTATACGAAAACGTGGCGTGATATCAAGTGCTCGGTGTCAGCTCACCACAACAGCCAACTGGCCACACTGACACCACATGTGTTACTTATGCATCCATCTGCACTCTCCATGGTGTGTGTGTGTGTGTGTGTGTGTGTGTGTGTGTGTGTGTGTGTGTGTGTGTGTGTGTGTGTGTGTGCTGCCTGCGTATGCATGTGTTTGACATTACACCTGTGTTTGTGACAAAATGGCGTCATTAAGACATTCATGCTATTGCAAATAAGCTCCACATTCCCGCATTCCATACAAAAATAATAGCAGGGAATTCCCCATACCCCAAAATGTACTGTATTACACCAATTGAACGACAGTTAAACGGTCTCTTCAAGCAGCCATTATAATACTATACCTTCACACACATCTGTCCGAAAACAATTACAATGGGAGATGATAGCCATATTAAAGGGATACTTTGGGATTTTGGCAGATTAATTCGTAGATACCATTTTTATGTCTCTGTGTCCAGTATGAAGGACGTTAGAGGTAGTTTTGCGACCAAATGCTATCTAGCATTAGTGCAATGACTGGAAGTCTATGGGTATCTACTAGCATGCTATTCCTTTAAACATGTGACTGACCGGCTCAATTCAGTCTTATGTACCAACATTTGAAATTGTGTTTTTTACATTGGATAAAAAGGTATTGGTATATCATACACTGCATTTGAGGAACAATGGGAAAGTAATTCTGCTTTGAAAGTTGATAAACTTGTAACCTCACTTTTGAGAAAATGACCCTTGAATTTTTTGGTACAGCTACTACAGAGCTCTTCTTTGTCTACACCCATTAAGCATTGTTCACACCCTCTTAAGCCTTAGCCCCACCCATCTCTTTAAGAATTCACATGTGATGCCATGTGCTAAACAGAGTGAGGCTGGTTTATACTACATCTATCAACATGTCTGTAGACAGTTGTCGCAGTAACATTGTGAACATTCTATTGTCGTCCGACATCAAACTTGTCGTTATCGTTACAAAAACTACAGGCTGCATGACATAAGAAGCCTGGTGGTCCAAAATAGCATAACTGGTGTATTTAACACCAATAAACCCATCCTTTTAAAAATGAATTTAATATATGTCAATTTATCAAACCTGGCATTTAAAAGCAACTTTCTAAACAGTGTTTTGGTTCATTTCTAGCTTGTTAGCTAATGTTAAGTTAGCCAGTTAAAATAATGACAATTTCATAGCTGACAACATCTTAACTTTAGCAAATTTTTATTCATTATTACAGGAAAATAAACTCACAACAAGATCATTCCTTACAAGTTAATGTCAAGCTAATTACATAAAATAACTTACGGTTGTGAGTGGGACGTAATAAAAGCAAGGCATTCTGATATTTAAAAAAAACTTGGACACTGTCTTGTTGGCCTAACTTTATATCCTAATTTGACTTTGGTGCAAGTCATGTTGTTTTTCATATTACCATCGCTGGTAAACACACACTATATCAAATAAAAGCTATGTTTATTTGTCACATGTACAGGGTACAGAAGGTGTAAACGGAACAGTGGAATGGTTAAATCCATAGTGGAGTCTTTTGTTTACGTATGTAAATAGTTAGTTAAACAATTAACCATAATCCCAACTCATAACGTTACTACCATACATGATTCTGCAGGTAGCTAAAGCCAACCAACTAGGTTCAATATTAGCTACCTAGCTAACATTAGGCTATTACTAGCAATGCAAATAGATTTCTGAGATACGAATAATATTACTACACAGATAATACAAGTAACATTAGCAAGCAAGCCAGCCATTCCACTGATTTCAAAACTCTGTCAACTTCTTCAAATCAAATCAAATCAAAATCAAATGTATTTATATAGCCCTTCGTACATCAGCTGATATCTCAAAGTGCTGTACAGAAACCCAGCCTAAAACCCCAAACAGCAAGCAATGCAGGTGTAGAAGCACGGTGGCTAGGAAAAACTCCCTAGAAAGGCCAAAACCTAGGAAGAAACCTAGAGAGGAACCAGGCTATGTGGGGTGGCCAGTCCTCTTCTGGCTGTGCCGGGTGGAGATTATAACAGAACATGGCCAAGATGTTCAAATGTTCATAAATGACCAGCATGGTCGAATAATAGTAAGGCAGAACAGTTGAAACTGGAGCAGCAGCATGGCCAGGTGGACTGGGGACAGCAAGGAGTCATCATGTCAGGTAATCCTGGGGCATGGTCCTAGGGCTCAGGTCCTCCGAGAGAGAGAAAGAAAGAGAGAAGGAGAGAATTAGAGAACGCACACTTAGATTCACACAGGACACCGAATAGGACAGGAGAAGTACTCCAGATATAACAAACTGACCCTAGCCCCCCGACACATAAACTACTGCAGCATAAATACTGGAGGCTGAGACAGGAGGGGTCAGGAGACACTGTGGCCCCATCCGAGGACACCCCCGGACAGGGCCAAACAGGAAGGATATAACCCCACCCACTTTGCCAAAGCACAGCCCCCACACCACTAGAGGGACAACAACACAGTTGGTCGCCGTTAAAGTCTGCAGGTCTACCCAAGATGATAGACAACAATGGTATGTTCCCCAATAACCAACCACAATGATTCACAATGTCAGCTCTGGACGAGTGGCATTTAAAACATCCACTCTGATGATTGATGAGGACAGCCTGCAACTCCTCCTCAACACAGGAGCTAATGTGTCTTTGCTTAACTTAGAGACATAGATAGTTTTTCTCCCACCAACCTTTGGGCACCCCCTCAACTGCCCTATGTGGTTATGCCAACTCCAAAATTGACATTGTGGGATCCCTCCAGCTACCTCTTAAATACGGGGAGAAAGCTTCGCCAGCTGTTTAGTTTCATGTGTCTCGCCATAGTGTCACTCCTGGGCCTCGACCTGTTCAACAGCCTACCCTTCTCCTTTTTGGACACCAGTGATTCAGAGATATTCAATGTCGCCACCCTGTGGTAGCCATGGACATTTTCAGCTTCCAGGAATTCTGTGCAGATCCTTGCGACATGGAGCCGTGCATTATCATGCTGAAACAAGAGGTGATGGCGACGGATGAATGGCACGACAATGGGCCTCAGGATCTCGTCACGTTATCTATGTGCATTAAAATTGCCATTGATAAAATGCAATTGTGTTCATTGTCCGTAGCTTATGCCTGCTCTTACCATAACCCCACCGCCACCATGGGGCTCTCTGCTCACAACGTTGACACCAGCAAACCGCTCACTCACACAACGCCATCTGCTATCTGCCTGGGACAGTTGAAACTGGGATTCATCCATGAAGAAGATACGTCTCCAGCGTGCCAGTGGCCATCGAAGGTGAGAATTTACCCACTGAAGTCTGTTATGACACCAAACTGCAGTCAGGTCAAGACCCTGATGAGGATGACTAGCATGCAGATGAGCTTCGCAGAGATGATTTCTGACAGTTTGTACAAACCCACAGTTTCATCAGCTGTCCGGGTGGCTGGTCTAAGACGATCCCGCAGGTAAAGATGCCGGATGTGGAGGTTCCTGGGCTGGCGTGGTTACATGCGGTCTGCGGTTGTGAGGCAGATTGGACGTACTTCCAAAATTCTCTAAAACAACGTTTTAGGCATCAGCTTTGGTGGACATTCCTGCAGTCAGCATACCAATTGCACGCTCCCTCAAAACTTGAGAAATCTTTGGCATTGTGTGACAAAACTGGACATTTTAGTGTGGCCTTCTTCTGGCAACGTATTGGGGTTAGTGGAGGTGATTTGATGATGGTGATGCCAGATAATCGATGCCAGATGATGTTGTTCTAAGCTCAACCTCTGTAGCCTGGACTTAGTTCTCCTCCACAACTAACGTGTAGCACCCACTTGGGTGATGCCTTTGCAGCTGCTATTGCGGAAAGAAGCTGACCACACATCAGTCCAGAGCAGTAGTCATCCTCATCACGAGCTCTTTGCCATTTCCACAATTCAGTCAGGTCTCATTGATCAAGAAGTCGGTGCTGAGTGAAATGCATATTTTAAATGCAGCAGGCTTCTTAGCTAGCCAAACTAAACAAGCAGACTTGCCATCAGTCCTTCAATGACACTCAATCATCTAAAATATGTACAAAATATGCAGAGCTCTCTGTTTAGGTTACCTTACAGCGCCATGGCAGTCATTATGTGATTCATATAAACAATCAACCCCTGGGATACACACTGACAAAAATGAAATATAGGCATCCGAGCGAGACATGATGTCCTAGATGTGCTCAATTGGATTCAGGTCTGGGAAATGGGCGGGCCAGTCCATAGCATCAATGCCTTCCCCTTGCAGGAACTGCTGACACACTCCAGCCACATGAGGTCTAGCATAGTCTTGCATTAGGAGGAACCCAGGGCCAACCACACCAGCATATGGTCTCACAAGGGGTCTGAGGATCTCATCCCGGTACCTAATGGCAGTCAGGCTACCTCTGGCGAACACATGGAGGGCTGTGCGGCCCCCCAAAGAAATGCCACCCCACACCATGACTGACCCACCGCCAAACCGGTCATGCTGGAGGATGTTGCAGGCAGCAGAACGTTCTCCACGGCATCTCCAGACTCTGTCACATCTGTCACATGTGCTCAGTGTGAACCTGCTTTCATCTGTGAAGAGCACAGGGTGCAGATCCTTGCGACATGGAGCCGTGCATTATCATGCTGAAACAAGAGGTGATGGCGACGGATGAATGGCACGACAATGGGCCTCAGGATCTCGTCACGTTATCTATGTGCATTAAATTTGCCTATCTTGGTGTTCTCTGGCAAATGCCAAACATCCTGCACGGTATTGGGCTGTAAGCACAACCCCCACCTGTGGACGTCGGGCCCTCATACCACCCTCATGGAGTCTGTTTCTGACCGTTTGAACAGACACATGCACATTTGTGGCCTGCTAGAGGTCATTTTGCAGGGCTCTGGCAGTGCTCCTCCTGCTCCTCCTTGCACAAAGGTGGAGGTAGCGGTCCTGCTGCTGGTTTGTTGCCCTACTACGGCCTCCTCTACGTCTCCTGATGTACTGGCCTGTCTCCTGGTTGCGCCGCCATGCTCTGGATACTACTCTGACAGACACAGCAAACCTTCTTGCCACAGCTCGCATTGATGTGCCATCCTGGATGAGCTGCACTACCTGAGCCACTTGTGTGGGTTGTAGACTCCGTCTCATGCTACCACTAGAGGGAAAGCACCGCCAGCATTCAAAAGTGACCAAAACATCAGCCAGGAAGCATAGGAACTGAGAACCGGTCTGTGGTCACCACCTGCAGAACCACTCCTTTATTGGGGGTGTCTTGCTAATTGCCTATAATTTCCACCTGTTGTCTATTCCATTTGCACAACAGCATGTGACATTTATTGTCAATCAGTGTTGCTTCCTAACTGGACAGTTTGATTTCACAGAAGTGTGATTGACTTGGAGTTACATTGTGTTGTTTAAGTGTTCCCTTCATTTTTTTGAGCAGTGTATATTTTGCATTGGCAAAATGAACGTTCAAAATTGGTTACTGAAATAGACACACTCAAATCTGGCCTACCAGAGAAATAAGAAACAGACTAGAGGTAAATCATATCTGTATGCACTCACAAGCATTTACACTATGATCATTGCATCAATCATATTCATCCACAATTCTAATTGTATATGATATTTACAAGGCCAACGTCAACAGTACCTTAGACCCCTGTGAGTTCAGTATTTACTGCCTATACCTGATTGTAATCGGATGACAATGCCAATCCTATAAAAAAGAAACAACATTATTGTGTCCCTGATTAACTGCTGCTTTGAAGCTGCTGCAAAGAGGGCTTAAAGACAATGTATTTCCTCCATTAGAGACTTATATTCAAACTGCAGAGAGGGGGAGAGATGGAGGGAAGAGAGAACAGTGAGCGAAAGAGAGAGGCACAGATTGTTTACACATAATACCCTGTGGAAACATAATTGTTTGCACTGGAGCAAATTAGGCCCAGCTTGTTCCAGTATCCACTCTGAATCGTATTTGTTGTTCCCTTACTGTCAGTGGTGTGTATTCATGGATGCTAAGGGAAGCCAGGCTTCCCCAAATATTTGGGTCTCTGTGTTTTCATAATTTTCCCAATTTGCAAGTGGCTAAATCTCACTAAATCTCACTGGAGAAATCATCGAATGGAGGGAAACAGTGCCCCTCTCTCAGTATGTGTAGCCCATGTATCTGATGCTGTCTGGAACAAAAGAGTATGACATGTTGCCGCTGTAGCATTTGATTGATTGATACCAGCAAGCATTTGGCCTGCCTTGATAAAACAATTATGAAAGAATTAGACAATCAGCCAAACGGTCAACTCTGGGCTGTCCTGGTCGTAGCAAAACTCGTCCTAAGGTGTTTAGATTTCGCTTCAAACCAATCCAATCACATCCTAAGGTAAATGTCGTCATTGTCAGAAAAACTTGTCTGTTTGTGTTGATGTCCTGCAGTGGCTAGCTTGCTAACTCACCCCTTTCCTAAGCCATGGATGGAGATGGGGATTTGGACTTGTGGCTTTGACTTAATTCTCTCTACAGACAAAGGATTATGGCGGCGATTCTGATCTAACCATACATTCATATATTGTGCCACTGGCCTGGGACAATTGAAGTTCAATATGTAGCCTAGATGTAGCCTAGTAGGCTCATGTTAGTTAGCTAGCTAACTTAGCTGGTTCATTGTTGCCCATGCGAGGAAGTTAGGCTAGCAAGCACTTTAGCTAGGTAGCCTATGACATCAAAAACTAAAATTATGCTTTATGACAGAGCCATAGACCGTTTAGCCCACATGAAAGACAGGAGGATGGCATTGGCGTTCAACTAGTCTACAAGTACTGTGAGTAAAAAAAAGAAGAGTTTTTACTTGCTCACCATGCACACACACAGACAGAAATCAGTACCATGGATAGCCACATTATATTTAGCAACACTGATAAATTGTTTTGGTATCTTTACGTTTGTTTTCAGTGTATTAAATTAAGAGTATATAGCCTTGTTGATTTGATGATGTTTAAGTTGAAAGGGTGATGGAATAGCAGAGGCAGGGCTCCTGTTGTCTTTTTGCTGACTTATGGTATCTCGGTGGTTCTAAATCAGCAGTTGTTTGGTAAACTGTAAAAAATATTAACTTGACCATGCTGCAGGTCATACAACTGTTTGTTACATGCAATACTTGCTTTGTGGATTTCACTGAATGTTTTTTGCTCGCCGTTTTTTTTGATGAAACAAACGTATGTGTAGTTGAGTTCATTCCGACACTGTGTGACTGTTTTCTTTTTGTTGTCACAGCCTTATTGAGTATCACGGTGGCGTGTGAAAGGATGTGTTATAGAGCAAACAATACACATTTCACAACATAGTTTGTAACATACTTTTTTACTGGCTTGGCTTCCTCATTTATTTTACCCTGCTACTGCTTACAGTGTCCTTATTAGGACAGCCTCGGTCTCAGCAGGAGTTGTCTAGTCTCAACTCCTGCTAAGACTGGGCCTGTCTTAAAATGGACACCTCATTCCCTCAGTGTCGAGGTGCTGGTGATGCACGGTTCATCTCAACAAGCGCTACATCTCTGTCTTTGAAAGGTGTAGCTGAAATTCCCCTGTGGGAGAAATTGTCCTTGTTTTTTGGCCCAGCCGAGTTCCTGTCGGCAGGATTTTTCAAAGGGGGACTTTCTAGCCAAATTACTTTTACACATCTTGAAATGCCTGTTGGGCTGAGGTGAATCTTTGTTCCTTTTGCTGTAATATGAAAATCACTGCATATGTTTTTCTCTATCTCCCTTGTGACTCTTGTCAGATGTCTGTGACAAAGGGAGCTCTAACACTACCAACTGTATGTCATCTTACCCTTGAGGCACCAATTCATCCAAGTTTAGAGGGCCTTGGAGATCATTCCACAAGTAAGGATCAAAAAACCTAAAAGCAGTTTCACCTAACTCAGTGGAGATCGAAGGGATCTCCAGAGTTAGCCACCCCTGAAACCGGGTCTGGTATCTCGTACTTCTGTAAGTTAACAATGAAGTAAGCTACGGCGGACGTTTATGCAGGAGGGCTTTATAAACAAGAAGAGTGCAATGCATCGATCTACGAGACTTCAGAGAGTGCCAGCCAACTTTCTGATACAGAAAGCTGAAAGCTGAATACTGAACCTATCGCCTATAATAAAGCATAGAAATGACTGTCTACGTACTTTTGAATGGTAGCAATCAGTGAACACTTTTACCTCAACACTGACCTAAAGTGCTGTATCCAGAAATGTTAAATACATGCCATCAGTGAACACAATAACAGTGTACATTTAACACAGACCTGGTGTTGTATTTAAGACATTAGAATTCGATATTAGAATTACATTTTTACATTAGGTTACTGTTAAATGTAAACTGATGGCTTGTATTTAACACTTCTGGAATACAGCATTTACTCCTAGGTCAATGTTAAGCTAAAAGCAGTGGTGTAAAGTACTTAAGTAAAAATACTTTAAAATACTACCTAAGTAGTTTTTTGGGGTATCTGTACCTTACTTTTACTTTTACTTCACTACATTCCTAAAGAAAATAATGTACTTTTTACTCCTTACATTTTCCCTGGTACCCAAAATTACTCGTTACATTTTGACAGGAAAATGGTCGAATTCACACACTTATCAAGAGAACATCCCTGATCATACTGCCACACTAAACACAAATGCTTCGTTTGTAAATTATGTCTGAGTGTTGGAGTGTGCCCCTGGATATCCGTCAATATAAAATTTAAAATTAAATTGTGCTGTCTGGTTTGCTTAATATAAGGAATTTGAAATGGTTTATACTTTTACTTTGACTTTTGATACTTTTTTGCAATTTCATTGATACATTGATTTCATTTGCTTTTGAGTGGAATTTTGAGGTAAAAACTGAAATAATTAATTTTATGTTGTGGTCTTCTACAGGTAAAATAAAGTGCACTTGACATTATACAAAATATCCTGAAACAAACTAAACTAAATGCATGTTTGACCACTAACATTTCTTTGGTATCACTTTTATTCAGGACTCTCCAACTCCGACTCTAATCTAGTGCACCTGATTCTAAGAGGCCCTGCCGGGCCAATAAATAGTCCCTAGGTGGGACACACTTGCGTACGCACGTAGTGGATGGATTCTGGGAATTGTACCGCAGGTTGGCGCCCTTGGCTGGTCATATGGCTCGCTGGGCCAACAGGTAGACTCAAATCAAATCAAAAGTTATTTGACACATGCCCCGAATACCTTACAGTGAAATGCTTACTTACAAGCCCGTAACCAACAATGCAGGTTTAAGAAAATACAAAAAAAGTAAAACATAATTAAGCAGCGGTAAAATAACAATAGCGTGGCTATATACAGGGGGTACCAGTTAGTCAAGGTAATTGAGTGGGCCTAGGGTTTCTGGTATAATGGTGTTAATGTGAGCCATGACCAGCCTTTCAAAGCACTTCATGGCTACAGACGTGAGTGCTACGGGTCGGTAGTCATTTAGGCAGGTTACTTTAGTGTTCTTGGGCACTGGGACTATGGTGGTCTACTTGAAACATGTTGGTATTACAGACTCAGACAGGGAGAGGTTGAAAATATCAGTGAAGACACTTGCCAGTTTGTCAGGCCATGTTCGGAGTACACGTCCTGGTAATCCGTCTGGCCCAGCGGCCTTGTGAATGTTGACCTTTTTAACTTCTTGGTGACAGTATTTTCACGCCTGGATGAAATGCATGCCCAAATTCAACTGCCTGCTACTCATCGCCAGAAGATAAGATATGCATATTATTAGTATATTTGGAAAGAAAACACTTTGAAGTTTCTAAAACTGTTTGAATTATGTCTGTGAGTATAACATAACTTATTTAGCATGTAAAACCCGGAGGAAAAACCATTCAGATTTTTTTTTAAGGTCACTCTTTTCAATGGGTTTTCATCGGGAATCCAGATTTCTAAGGGACCTTGCAGTTCCTATCGCTTCCACTGGATGTCAACAGTTTTTAGAAATTGGTTGAGGTTTTTCCTTTGTGTAATGAAGAAGTACGGCCATCTTGAACGAGGGTCACTTGAAGTGTACTGTTAGATGGAGGCGTGTGACCAGAAAGCATGCTACAGTTTGTTTTACTCCTGTATTGAACACAGATTATCCCGACTTCAATTTTATCAATTAGCGCCAAATAAATGGACATTTTGGATATATAGCGACGGAATTAATCGAACAAAAGGACCATATGTGATGTTTATGGGACATATTGGAGTGCCAACAAAAGAAGCTCGTCACAGGTAAGTAATTAATTATATTTTTATTTATGCGTTTTGTGTCGCGCCTGCAGGGTTGAAATATGGTTTCTCTCTTTGTTTACGGAGGTGCTATCCCCAGATAATAGCATTGTTTGCTTTCGCCGAAAAGCCTTTTTGAAATCTGACATGTTGGCTGGATTCACAACAAGTGTAGCTTTAATTTGCGCTCTTGCATGTGTGATTTAATGACATTTAGATTTTTATAGTAATTTATTTCAATTTTGCGCTCTGCATTTTCCCTGGCTTTTGGCCAGGTGGGAAGCTAGCGTCCCACATATCCCAGAGAGGTTAAAGGTCTTACTCACATCGGCTGCGCAGTGCATGATCACACAGTCGTCTCGAACAGCTGGTGCTCTCATGCATGTTTCAGTGTTATTCGCCTCGAAGTGAGCATAGAGGTAATTTAGCTCATCTGGTAGGCTCGTGTCACTGGTCAGCTCTCGGCTGTGCTTCCCTTTGTAGTCTGTAATAGTTTGCAAGCCCTGCCACATCCGACGAGCATCGGAGCCGGTGTAGTACGATTCGATCTTAGTCCTGCATGGACCCTTTGCCTGTTTGATGGTTCATCGTAGGGCATGGGATTTCTTATACGTTTTTGGGTTAGAGTCCCGCTCTTTGAAAGCGGCAGCTCTACCCTTTAGCTCAGTGCGGATGTTGCCTGCAATCCATGGCTTCTGGTTGGGGTATATATGGACAGTCAATGTGGAGACGACGTTATCGATGCACTTATTGATGTATCAAGTGACTGATAGTGTACTACTCAATGCCATTGGAAGAATTCCGGAACATTTTCCAGTCTGTGCTAGCAAAACTGTCCTGTAGCTAAGCATCTGCTTCATCTAACCACTTTTTTTATTGACCTAGTTACTGGTGCTTCCTACTTTAGTTTTTGCTTGTAAGCAGGAATCAGAGGGATATATTTATGGTCACATTTGCCAAATGGAGGGTGAGGGAGAGCTTTGTACGCATCTCTGTGTATGGAGTGAAGATGGTCTAAAGTTTTTTTTTTCTATGGTTGCACATTTAACATGCTAGTAGAAATGAGGTAAAACTGATTTAAGTTTCCCTGCATTAAAGTCCCCAGAATCGTGGTGGTTTGTAGACAGCTATGAAAAATACAGATGAAAACTCTCTAGGTAGATAGGGTGGTCTACAGCTTATCATGAGATACTCTACCTCAGTCGAGCAAAACCTTGATACTTCCTTAGATATTTATGGTCCAGTGCAGTAAAAAACATGATATTACTGTGTTTTATACTGTATATATGAGCTTGGAATAATACCGTAAAATTGTGAAAATTATGATAGTGCACATTAATAGCTGTTTGAAAAGACCACCTAAAATTACAGCCTGTTTAGGTGGGATGGAGTGTTGGCCTGCCTGGCGACATCACCAGGCGATAAATTATACTGAACAAAAATATAAACGCAACATGCGACAATTTCAAAGATTTTACAGAGTCACAGTTCATATGAGGAAATCAGTCAATTTAAATAAATTCATTAGGCCCTACTCTATGGATTTCATGACTGGGAATACCTTTAAAAATAATGGACCTCACAATGGTCCCCAGGATATCGTCACAGTATTTCTGTGCATTCAAATTGCCATCAATAAAATGCAATTGTTTTTGTTGTCCATAGTTTATGCCTGCCTGCCCATACCATAACCCCACCACCACTATGGATGTCACAATGTTGACATCAGAAGACCGCTCGCCCACAACGACGCCATACACATGGTCGGCAGTTGTGAGGCCGGACGGACGTACTGCCAAATTCTCTAAAACAACGTTGGAGCCAGCTTATAGTAAAGAAATGAACATTAAATTCTCTGGCAACAGTTCTGGTGGACATTCCTGCAGTCAGCATGCCAATTGCACGCTCCCTCAAGCCTTAAGACATCTGTGGCATTGTGTTGTGTGACAAAACTGCGTGACAAAACATGGTCCTAGGGCTCAGGTCCTCCGAGAGAGAGAAAGAAAGGCGAGGAGAGAATTAGAGAACGCACACTTAGATTCACACAGGACACCGAACAGGACAGGAGAAGTACTCCAGATATAACAAACTGACCCTAGCCCCCCGACACATAAACTACTGCAGCATAAATACTGGAGGCTGAGACAGGAGGGGTCAGGAGAAACTGTGGCCCCATCCGAGGACACCCCCGGACAGGGCCAAACAAGAAGGATAAACCCCACCCACTTTGCCAAAGCACAGCCCCCACACCACTAGAGGGATATGCCAAACAGGAAGGATATAAAAAACAGCTACATTGGACCTTTATGTTGGTGTTTTCTTTATTTTGGTAGCTACTTATAGGTCGCAGCTGATCAATGGTTTGTAGGATTTAGCAATGGGCACTATCATGAACACTTTTCACTGTGAGGGAAATGTTCCTTCCTTGAATCAGGAAGGAGGATGTTTCGTATTGGTTGGCTTTGTTCTCAAGCAAATTGACATAAAATATTATTTAGCATACACGTCCCACACATTGACGTCTGGGAGTGGCTGCGGGGCAGGCAGAGGACTAGTTTGTTGACTAACCTGTAAGAAAAATGTGCAATTGCTTTGTTATTGTTCTGATCAAAACCAGGGATACTTACTTTGAGTGGTGCTTTTCTCATTCTGGCCATTCATTGTACCTCCCTGTGCCAGGACCTTGGGTTTTCTCTTTTTAAGTGGGAAATCCGTGTGGAGTAGAATGTCCTTTTGGCTTCACAGATAGACCTCTGGTGGAAATGATCATGACAGGTTGCAAAGGTCAGCAGTAGGGGAGACGGGCTGGTTGCTTTTTACTTTTTAAGAAGGAAAGAGAAAGTAATATATCCAAAAACAAAATACATCTGCACACAGGTACATGGTCCCAAGTCCTTACTGTCATTTTATTAAGTACATACCCCAACTGATGAAACGCTATCCTAAAAATGTCATTTTAAAACACTTGGGAGCATATAGGCCTACCAGTGTGCACATTTATTTTTATTCCATTTTATGGAATCTGTTTTTTAAAATAAATATCAATGTGGCTTATTTCACAAAAGACAATGTATACTTTAATAACCTTTCATATCTGTTATGACTTAATAATCATTAAGTATACATAGTTACCATTGTTATTTGAATTTGTGAAAGGAAATGTGGCTTTAAAGTAAATCATCCTGTGCTAAAGACACGTTTTTGTTTAGAAAAATCAATCACGGAAATTCTTGTTTTTCTTTCACCTTGGTCGACTTTTCCTGTCAATTCAGGGCTAGTTCCAGTCTCTTTGGAAATAGCCCTGCATTGTTTATCACTCATTATGAACTTAAAAGGCAACTGAACGCAAAAAAAAAAACTTCCCTGGTTGAAAATGGCCTATAGGCATTGATATTAGTCAAACTTTTATTCCAGTGCCAAGAGTAACTAAAAATAATATGTAGGATTTTTAATTTTTTTTCTAAAAGTCACTATATTCCAAAACTAAGTTTTGTGAGATTTGTGTAGCTGATGTCGTCACAACTTACATGCCGGTTGGGTTTGGATAACAGTCATGCCCACTTGCCCACAAGTACAGGATTGTAACGCCTAAGGTGAATTATCATGCACAAAGAAACAGCTGTGCTGGTTGCGCTCTATTCAATCAAAGGACACAACCTCCAGAGAGAGACAGACATTTCCATTATGCAGCACCTCGGACATGGACTTGTTTACATAAGACAACATGTTGAAAGAACACTTGGCCCCTAAGCCCTTTATGGAGTGGGCACTGATGTGTTTGATAGTGATCACTCGAGTCTGCTACTGTTTTGGGCAAAATGAGGATTGATACGATGCGCACTTGCATCCCAACTGCCACTTGTAAATATTCCAAAATTCTAAACCCATTGGCAAGCAACTTGTGTCCTGATGGAACCTGTTTTGTAACACGACGCACACTCTGGTAATAGATATTGAGAACGTTTTTTTTTAAATCAGCAAACACAGAGATAGAACTTAGCTAGCTGGGTTGGGGTTAATTCCACAAATTATATTCAAATTATATTCTAATTCAATTCCCTCTCCCTGTAAATTCCATGTAATTCAATTCAAATGTCTGTTCAGTCTTAAGAAATAATTAAATAATTAAATTCCTCTCAATTCCAATATTAGGTCAATTCCAATTATTCAATTCCCAATTCAAATTCCCCAACAATTCCACAAATTCCAATTCCCTCAGGCTTTCAGGCTGATCATATCATGGGGCCATATTGGACAGGAATCACATGGCCATATCTCCGAAAATAATAGGTACATGAAGCCCAATGATGGCGTAAATGTTTAAGGGGGTCTGGAGAATGCAATAAAAGGGCCCAAATATGCCATATTTATGTATCCTTTAAAATGTTAGTGGAAAAGTGTGCCAAATTACAGATTTTATGTAAATATTTTCATGTCTAGTTCTGATAGTTTACAGTGCTTTCAGAAAGTACTCACACCCCTTGACTTTTTCCACACTCTGTTGTGTTACAGTTTGAATTTAAAATTGATTACATTTAGATTTTCTGTCACTGATCTACACACAATACCCCATAATGTCATAGTGGAATTATGTTTTTTGAAATGTTTACAAATTAATAAAAAATGAAAAGCTGAAATGTCTTGAGTCAATAAGCATTCAAACCTTTTGTTATAGCAAACCTAAATAAGTTCAGGAGTAAAACTGTGCTTCACATTTCACAGAATACGTTGAATGGACTCTGTGTACAATAATAATGTTTAACGTCTGTAGAATCCGAATGGTTCGAGCTACACACTATTAAAAGCTACCTATGAAAAGCTGAGATACTCACGAACACACACTCATGTAACATTTGCTTTGATGCTCACAAGCTACACAAGTCCTTACAAGGTAAGAGGTTCTTTACATAGACAATCTAAAGAAATCCAGGACATAGTGTCTATAATACTGTAATAAGCTGACATAGTTGCTGTCACAAACTTCAAACTCCACACAGTTGTCATAGACTAGTTGGATATTAATTGGCCAGTGAGCAAACTATTTCTGTACTAACAGTATTTGCATGAATTCATTTTTATCCGTTTATGCATTTGTCAACAACACTCGAGAATGTAACTGTTTACGTATTTTGTGTTCTACTTAGTAGCCCTGGTTAAAAGAAAATGGTAAAACACTTAGTTGTGAGACTAAATATAAGGGCTGGACATACAGTGCCTTTGGAAAGTATTCAGACCCCTTGACTTTTTCCACATGTTGTTATGTTACAGCCTTATTCTAAAATGGATTAAATACTACAACAAAAAAATGCATCAATCTATGCACAATACCCCAAAATGACCAAAATAAAACTTAATAAAACATGTTTTTCAATGTTGTTGTTGTTAAAAAATATATATAATTGAAAAACCTGATTTACATAAGTATTCAGACCCTTTTTTGTGAGACTCGAAATTGAGATTAGGTGCATCCTGTTTTCATTGATCATCCTTGAGATGTTCCTACAACTTGATTGGAGTCCACCTGTGGTAAAATAAATTGATTGGACATGATTTGGAAAGGCACACACCTGTCTATATAAATTCCCACAGTTGGCAGTGTATGTTAGAGCAAAAACCAAATCATACGGTTGAAGGAATTGTCCGTAGAGCTCTGAGGGTTGTTTTGAGGCACAGATCTGGGGAAGGGTACTAAAACATTCTGCAGCATTGAATGTCCTCAAAAACACATTGGCCTCCATCATTCGAAAATGGAAGAAGTTTGGAACCACCAAGACTCTTCCTAGAGCTGGCCAAGCTGAGCAATTGGGGAACAAGGGCCTTGGTCAGGGAGGTGACTAAGAACCCGATGGTTACTCTGACAGAGCTCCAGAGTTCCTCTGTGGAGATGAGAGAACCTTCCAGAAGGACAACCATCTCTGCAGCACTCTACCAATTAGGCCTTTATGGTAGAGTGGCTAGACGGAAGCCACTTCTCAGTAAAAGGCACATGACAGCCCTCTTGGAGTTTGCCAAAAGGCACATAAAGGACTCTCAGACCATGAGAAGCAATATTCTCTGGTCTGATGAAACCAAGATTGAACTGTTTGGCTTGAATGCAAAGCATCACATCTGGTGGACTAGTCAAGATCGAGGGATAGATGAACTGAGCAAAGTAAAACCTACTCCAGAGTGCTTGGGACCTCATACGGGTCTTAATGTTCACCTTCCAACAGGACAACGGCCCTAAGTACACAGCCAAGACACCACAGGAGTGGCTTTGGAGAGACCTCAAAATAGCTGTGCAGCGACACTCCCCCATCCATCCAGCTTGATAGGATCTGCAGTGGAGAATGGGAGAACCTCCCCAAATACATGTGTGCCAAGATTGTAGCGTCATACCCAAGAAGACTTGAGGCTGTAATAACTGCCAATGGTGCTTCAACAAAATACTGAGTAAAGGGTCTTAATATTTCGGTATTTTTTGCAAACATTTGCAAACATTCCTAAAAACCTGTTTTGGATTTGTCATTATGGGCTATTGTGTGTAGATTGATGAGAAAAAAATACAATTTAATCCATTTTAGAATAAGGCTGTAACGTAATGTAACAAAGTGCTTCAAGCGAAATGCCAGTACAGGGACAACGTGGAGTCGCAATTCAACAGCTCAGACACGAGACGTATGTGGCAGGGTCTACAGGAAATCACGGACTAGAAAAAGAAAACCAGCCACGTCACGGACACCGACGTCACGCTTCCAGACAAACTAAACACCTTTGCCCATTTTGAGGATAATACAGTGCCACCATCCACCCTCCTTCCCCATTGCTGATGTGAGTAAAGCATTTGAATGTGTTAACCCTTCTAAGGCTGCTGGCCCAGATGACATCCTTAGCCGCGTCCTCAGAGCATGTGCAGACCAGCTGGCTGGTGTGTTTACGGACATATTCAATCGCTCCCTATCCCAGTCTGTTGTCCCCACATGCTTCAAGATGGTTACCATTGTTCCTGTACCCAAGAAGGTGGAACTAAAAGACTACCGTCTTGAAGTGTCATCATGAAGTGCTTTGAGAGATTAGTCAAGGATCATATCAAAGGAATACCTATGTAAGAATGCTGTTCATTGACTACAGCTCAGCATTCAACACCATAGTACCCTCCAAGCTCATCATCAAGCTGGAGGCCCTGGGTCTCAACCCCCACCCTGTGCAATTGAGTCCTGAACTTTCTGACGTGCCGCCCCCAGGTGGTGAAGGTAGGAAACAACATCTCCACTTTGCTGACCCTCAACACTGGGGGCCCACAAGGGTGCGTGCTCAGCCCCCTCCTGTACTCCCTGTTCACCCACGACTGCATGGCCATGCACACATCCAACTCAATAATCAAGTTTGCAGACGACACAACAGTAGAGTGCTTGATTATCAAGAATGACGAGACAGCATACAGGGAGGAGGTGAGGGCACTCGGAGTGTGGTGTCAGGAAAACAACCTCTCACTCAACGTCAACAAAACAAAGGAGATGATCGTGGACTTCAGGAAACAGCAGAGGGAGCACCCCCCTATCCACATTGAAGGGACAGCAGTGGAGATGGTGGAAAGTTCATCGGCATACACATCACAGACAAACTGAAATGGTCCACCCACACAGACAGTGTGGTGAAGAAGGCGCAATCGTGCCTCTTCAACCTCAGCAGGCTGAAGAAATTTTGCTTGTCACCCAAAACCCTGACAAACCTTTACAGATGCACAATCGAGAGCATCCTGTCGGGCTGTATCACAGCTGCAACTGCACCACCCTCAACTTCCAGGCTCTCCAGAAGGTGCCCGCCCTCCATGACACTTACAGCACCCGATGTCGCAGGAAGGCCAAATAAATCAAGAACATCAACCACCCGAGCCACTGCCTGTTCACACCGCTACCATCCAGAAGGCAAGGTCAGTATAGGTGCACCAAATCTGGGACCGAGAGACTGGAAAACAGCTTCTATCTCAAGGGCATCAGACTGCTAAACAGCAATCACTAACTCAGAGAGGCTACTGCCTACATTGAGACCCAATCACTGGCCACTTTAATAAATGGATCACTCCTCACTTTATACAATGCCACTCTAAATAATGGCACTTTAATAATGTTTACATATCTTACATTACTCATATTACATGTATACTGTATTTTATACCATCTATTGCACCTTGCCTGTGCCGCTCGGCCCTCACTCATCCATATACTGACATGTACATATTCTCATTCACCCTTTAGATTTGTGTGTATTAGGTAGTTGTTGGGGAATTGTTAGATTACTTGTTAAAAATTACTGCACTGTCGGAACTAGAAGCACAGGCATTTCGCTACAATCGCATTAACATCTGTTAATCATGTGTTTGTGACAAATAACATTTTATTTTGATGCACTGTAAATGAAAGTCCGATAAATGAAAAGCTGAATGTTTTCTGGAGTCCCGGGACTGATAGGGTTAAATTAGACAGAAATAATTGAAATGTTCAATGATGTTGGGGCATTTCAAAGCTTCAATAACATCTTGCCTCACAGCCATGTCATGTTTATGAAGTGCTCATTAATGTATAAATGCCTTTTGATGAAGAGTAAATCTAAGGGTTTACCAATCACAATTCCTTGTTGTTCATTGTTAATTGCATTATCCTTACACAACCCATCCTCATCCCTGGAGTTTTGCTTACAAAAGCAAAGCAGTAATGAGCAAGCCAAATGTATTCATTTCCAAAACCCCAAAAAGGTTGCCGCTTCAGCCGTTGCAATGTAAAACAGATGCAAAACAGATGGCAGGTGTGTACGCGTCAGTCCCCAAATCCCATCAGCAACCCACACCTGTTATGGGGTTATTCATGTAGCTTTTGCTTGCCTTCTGTTTTCAATCTCAGGGTGCCTGAGCTATTGTTTAGTGCCCTTGATTCGGCCATTTTGATTCTTTCCTAACTGTCATTCCATTATTGTTTATGATGTGCCATCCAGAGCTGGTTTTAACTGCCAGTGGTTTTGCACAAAGTCCTGTGCTGTTATGGCAGACGACGAAGAAGAATTGTGAGGCTAAATTCAATATAGAGCAGCATTTTTATACGTCGGTCCAGCACTTGTCAGAGGTATTATTTGACTGCATAATTTGTTTATATGCCTGCTGCCTAAATGACTGCTATAGGCTTTCTATAGCCACTGGCTGGCAAACAAGCTTGAGTAGCTTGACAAGTCTGAAGTGTCATCTCTTCCCAAGATTGTGTATATTTGTAGCATTTCTAGGTAACTATGTTCTCTAGGGGTAACTATGTTCTCTTGGGGTAACTATGTTCTCTAGGGGTAACTATGTTCTCTAGGGGTAACTATGTTCTCTAGGGGTAACTATGTTCTCTAGGGGTAACTATGTTCTCTTGGGGTAACTATGTTCTCTAGGGGTAACTATGTTCTCTAGGGGTAACTATGTTCTCTAGGGGTAACTATGTTCTCTAGGGGTGCTTCCATGGGGAAAAGGATATAACAATAGTCAAATAAAAGGCAGGTGAAAAAGGGCAGCCTACACTTTGTTTACATCTGTTATCACAGATAACTGATACTGTATAATAATGCACCTAAAACATACAGTGCAAAGTATTCACACCCCTTACTTTTTCCACATTTTTTGTGGTACAGACTGAATTTAATATATTGTGTCACTGGTCTACACACAATACACACAAAAAGTCTAAATGTATTATTATATATATTTTTTTACAAATTTAAGCTGAAATGTCTTGATTCAATAAGTATTCAAACCCTTTTTATGGCAAGCCAAAATAAGTTGAGTGAAAATTAGCAATACAAGTTGTGTTTAACATGACTTTTGAATGACTACCCCACCTCTGTACCCCACACATTCAATTATCTGTAAGGTCCCTCCATCAAACACTGAATTGGAAACACAGATTCAACCACAAAGACCAGGGAGGGTTTCCAATGCCTCACAAAGAGGGCACCTATTGATAGATTGGTTAAACATTCAACAATAGACATTGAAAATCCCAAGGATTTCACCATGAGGCCAAAAGTGACTTTAAAACAATTTATTGGCTGTGATAGAAGAAAACTGAGGATGGATCAACAACACTGTAGTTACTCCCCAATATTAACCTAAATGACAGAGTGAAAAGAAGGAACTTATACAGAATAAAAAATATTCCAAAACATGCAAATGTGGCAATTTTTTAAAACGTTATGTCCCAAATACAAAGCTTTTGGGGAAAATCCAACACAAATCAAATCAAATTTGATTTGTCACATACACATGGTTAGCAGATGTTAGTGCGAGTGTAGCGAAATGCTTGTGCTTCTAGTTCCGACAATGCAGTAATAACCAACAAGTAATCTAGCTAACAATTCCAAAACTACTACCTTATAGACACAAGTGTAAGGGGATAAAGAATATGTACATAAAGATATATGAATGAGTGATGGTACAGAGCGGCATAGGCAAGATACAGTAGATGGTATTGAGTGCAGTATATACATATGAGATGAGTATGTAAACAAAGTGGCATAGTTAAAGTGGCTAGTGATACATGTATTACATAAGGATGCAGTAGATGATATAGAGTACAGTATATACGTATACATATGAGATGAATAATGTAGGTTATGTAAACATTATATTAGGTAGCATTGTTTAAAGTGGCTAGTGATATATTTTACATCATTTCCCATCAATTCCCATTATTAAAGTGGCTGGAGTTGAGTGTGTTGGCAGCAGCCACTCAATGTTAGTGGTGGCTGTTTAACAGTCTGATGGCCTTGAGATAGAAGCTGTTTTTCAGTCTCTCGGTCCCAGCTTTGATGCACCTGTACTGACCTCGCCTTCTGGATGATAGCGGGGTGAACAGGCAGTGGCTGGGGTGGTTGTTGTCCTTGATGATCTTTATGGCCTTCCTGTGACATCGGGTGGTGTAGGTGTCCTGGAGGGCAGGTAGTTTGCCCCCGGTGATGCGTTGTGCAGACCTCACTACCCTCTGGAGAGCCTTACGGTTGTGGGCGGAGCAGTTGCCGTACCAGGCGGTGATACAGCCCGACAGGATGCTCTCGATTATGCATCTGTAGAAGTTTGTGAGTGCTTTTGGTGACAAGCCGAATTTCTTCAGCCTCCTGAGGTTGAAGAGGCGCTGCTGCGCCTTCTTCACGATGCTTCTTCACAAGACTACACGTCACTGACTACCATTCTTCATATTTTCAATCATGGTGGTATCTGAATCACGTTATGGGTATGCTTGTCATCAGCAAGGACTAGGGAATTTTAATTTGGATAAAAAGAAACAGAATAGAGCTAAGCACAGGCAAAATCCTAGAGGAAAACCTGGTTCAGTCAGCTTTCCAACAGACACTAGGAGACAAATTCACCTTTCAGCAGGACAATAACCTAAAACACAAGGCCAAATGTACACTGGAGTTGCTTAACAAGATGATATTGAATGTTCTTGAGTGGCCTAGTAATAGTTTTGACTTAAATCAGCTTGAAAAATCTATGGCAAGACTTGAAAATAGCTGTCTAGCAATGATCAACAACCAACTAGACTGAGCTTGATTAATTTGAAAAATAATAATGTGAGACCAAGGACTCTTTTACAGATGAGCCCTGAAATATCCCCCCCTCCCCTCCAGGGGCACCACCCAGTGTCCGACCTGGGCGAGCCTGATGGGCCGGCTGAGGCATGGGCGCTGGACAAGCTGGCTGGAGCGCAGAAGCTCGACTATCTGGCTGAGGCGTGGGAGCCTGAGGAGCCGTCTGAGGCGTGGGAGCCTGACGATCCCGCTGAGGCATGGGAGCCTGACGATCCCGCTGAGGCGTGGGAGCCTGACGATCCCGCTGAGGCGTGGGAGGCCGATGAACTGGCTGAGGCATGTCGTGTGATGGGCGCCTGCCGAACCAACCGAGGCAAGAAAACCTCTCATGCCAGCTAAGGCGTGGAAGCTCGACAAGCCACCTGAGGCAAAGCTGGAGCAGGCGTGACAGTAATGATGTTGGATACAGTGGAACTTTTTGTAAAAAGGCTCTACAAATGAAAACATTGTATGATGTTGCGATGTATCAACGTGACATCAACGAGGGCCTACCAACTTTCCTGAAGAGAATGCTGTGATGAGTACTAAAATAGGAATAGGAACGTCAACTGAATAATCTGCTTTCTACTATTTAGAGAGAAGCAGAACTTATTTATATTGAAGAAGCCAATTTTTATTCTCAGCTTCTTAACTAACTCATCAATATGCTTTTTAAAAAGACAGCTTTTCATCTATCCAGATGCCCAGTTATTTGTAAGCAGGGACACGATCAATATGGACACCATCCAGAAGTACATACAGTGCATTCGAACAGTATTCAGACCACTTCACTTTTTCCGCAGTTTGTTACGTTACAGACTTTTTCTAAAATGTACTAAATAAAACATTTTCCTCATCAATCTATAGCCAATACCCCATAATGACAAAGCAAAAACAGACATTTTTAGACATTTTTGTACATCTATTAAAAATAAAAAACATACCTTCTTTACATATGTATTCAGACCCTTTGCTGTGAGACTTGAAATTGAGCTCAGGTGCTTAATCTTGTTCTTGATCTTGATCTTGTTTCCAGCGCTCATCCTTGATGTTTCTACAACTTGATTGGAGTCCGTCTGTGGTAAATTCAATCGATTGGACATGATTTGGAAAGGCACATGCCTGTCTACATAAGATCAAATCAAAATATTGTCAAGACGTTGATAATCTCTCTGCACAGACCATACAAACGCTCCACACCGCATGGCCGCGGCCACCCTAATCTGGTGGTCCCAGCGCGCACAACCCACGTGGAGTTCCAGGTCTCCGGTAGCCTCTGGAACTGCCGATCTGCGGCCAACAAGGCAGAGTTCATCTCAGCCTATGCCTCCCTCCAGTCCCTCGACTTCTTGGCTCTGACGGAAACATGGATCACCACAGACAACACCGCTACTCCTACTGCTCTCTCTTCGTCCGCCCACGTGCTCTCGCACACCCCGAGAGCTTCTGGTCAGCGGGGTGGTGGCACCGGGATCCTCATCTCTCCCAAGTGGTCATTCTCTCTTTCTCCCCTTACCCATCTGTCTATCGCCTCCTTTGAATTCCATGCTGTCACAGTTACCAGCCCTTTCAAGCTTAACATCCTTATCATTTATCGCCCTCCAGGTTCCCTCGGAGAGTTCATCAATGAGCTTGAGGCCTTGATAAGCTCCTTTCATGAGGACGGCTCACCTCTCACAGTTCTGGGCGACTTTAACCTCCCCACGTCTACCTTTGACTCATGCCTCCTTCTTTCCACTCCTCTCCTCTTTTGACCTCACCCTCTCACCTTCCCCCCCTACTCACAAGGCAGGCAATACGCTCGACCTCATCTTTACTAGATGCTGTTCCTCCACTAACCTCATTGCAACTCCCCTCCAAGTCTCCGACCACTACCTTGTATCCTTTTCCCTCTCGCTCTCATCCAACACTTCCCACACTGCCCCTACTCGGATGGTATCGCGCCGTCCCAACCTTCGCTCTCTCTCCCCCGCTACTCTCTCCTCTTCCATCCTATCATCTCTTCCCTCTGCTCAAACCTTCTCCAACCTATCTCCTGATTCTGCCTCCTCAACCCTCCTCTCCTCCCTTTCTGCATCCTTTGACTCTCTATGTCCCCTATCCTCCAGGCCGGCTCGGTCCTCCCCTCCCGCTCCGTGGCTCGACGACTCATTGCGAGCTCACAGAACAGGGCTCCGGGCAGCCGAGCGGAAATGGAGGAAAACTCGCCTCCCTGCGGACCTGGCATCCTTTCACTCCCTCCTCTCTACATTTTCCTCCTCTGTCTCTGCTGCTAAAGCCACTTTCTACCACTCTAAATTCCAAGCATCTGCCTCTAACCCTAGGAAGCTCTTTGCCACCTTCTCCTCCGTCTTGAATCCTCCTCCCCCTCCCCCTCCTCCCTCTCTGCAGATGACTTCGTCAACCATTTTGAAAAGAAGGTCGACGACATCCGATCCTCGTTTGCTAAGTCAAACGACACCGCTGGTTCTGCTCACACTGCCCTACCCTGTGCTCTGACCTCTTTCACCCCTCTCTCTCCAGATGACATCTCGCGTCTTGTGACGGCCGGCCGCCCAACAACCTGCCCGCTTGACCCTATCCCCTCCTCTCTTCTCCAGACCATCTCCGGTGACCTTCTCCCTTACCTCACCTCGCTCATCAACTCATCCCTGACCGCTGGCTACGTCCCTCCCGTCTTCAAGAGAGCGAGAGTTGCACCCCTTCTGAAAAAACCTACACTCGATCCCTCCGATGTCAACAACTACAGACCAGTATCCCTTCTTTCTTTTCTCTCCAAAACTCTTGAACGTGCCGTCCTTGGCCAGCTCTCCCGCTATCTCTCTCAGAATGACCTTCTTGATCCAAATCAGTCAGGTTTCAAGACTAGTCATTCAACTGAGACTGCTCTTCTCTGTATCACGGAGGCGCTCCACACTGCTAAAGCTAACTCTCTCTCCTCTGCTCTCATCCTTCTAGACCTATCGGCTGCCTTCGATACTGTGAACCATCAGATCCTCCTCTCCACCCTCTCCGAGTTGGGCATCTCCGGCGCGGCCCACGCTTGATTTGCGTCCTACCTGACAGGTCGCTCCTACCAGGTGGCGTGGCGAGAATCCGTCTCCTCACCACGTGCTCTCACCACTGGTGTCCCCCAGGGCTCTGTTCTAGGCCCTCTCCTGTTCTCGCTATACACCAAGTCACTTGGCTCTGTCATAACCTCACATGGTCTCTCCTATCATTGCTATGCAGACGACACACAATTAATCTTCTCCTTTCCCCCTTCTGACGACCAGGTGGCGAATCGCATCTCTGCATGTCTGGCAGACATATCAGTGTGGATGACGGATCATCACCTCAAGCTGAACCTCGGCAAGACGGAGCTGCTCTTCCTCCCGGGAAGGACTGCCCGTTCCATGATCTCGCCATCACGGTTGACAACTCCATTGTGTCCTCGTCCCAGAGCGCTAAGAACCTTGGCGTGATCCTGGACAACACCCTGTCGTTCTCAAATAACATCAAGGCGGTGGCCCGTTCCTGTAGGTTCATGCTCTACAACATCCGCAGAGTACGACCCTGCCTCACACAGGAAGCGGCGCAGGTCCTAATCCAGGCACTTGTCATCTCCCGTCTGGATTACTGCAACTCGCTGTTGGCTGGGCTCCCTGCCTGTGCCATTAAACCCTACAACTCATCCAGAACGCCGCAGCCCGTCTGGTGTTCAACCTTCCCAAGTTCTCTCACGTCACCCCGCTCCTCCGCTCTCTCCACTGGCTTCCAGTTGAAGCTCGCATCCGCTACAAGACCATGGTGCTTGCCTACGGAGCTGTGAGGGGAACGGCACCTCAGTACCTCCAGGCTCTGATCAGGCCCTACACCCAAACAAGGGCACTGCGTTCATCCACCTCTGGCCTGCTCGCCTCCCTACCACTGAGGAAGTACAGTTCCCGCTCAGCCCAGTCAAAACTGTTCGCTGCTCTGGCCCCCCAATGGTGGAACAAACTCCCTCACGACGCCAGGACAGCGGAGTCAATCACCACCTTCCGGAGACACCTGAAACCCCACCTCTTTAAGGAATACCTAGGATAGGATAAAGTAATCCTTCTCACCCCCCTTAAAAGACCTAGATGCACTATTGTAAAGTGGCTGTTCCACTGGATGTCATAAGGTGAAAGCACCAATTTGTAAGTCGCTCTGGATAAGAGCGTCTGCTAAATGACTTAAATGTAAATGTAAATGTTAAATTAAAATAATAATTGTTGTCCTTCAAACTTTGCCTTCGTCAAGTTGGATTGGCTTGATGGGCACTTCTTACGTACCATACGGTCAAGCTGCTCCCACAACAGCTCAATAGGGTTGAGACTGTGCTGGCCACTCCATTATAGACAGAATACCAGCTGACTGCTTCTTCCCTAAATAGTTCTTGCATAGTTTGGAGCTGTGCTTTGGTTCATTGTCCTGTTGTAGGAGGAAATTGGCTCCAATTAAGCGCCGTCCACAGGGTATGGCATGGCGTTGCAAAATGGAGTGATAGCCTTCCTTCTTCAAGATCCCTTTTACCCTGTACAGATCTCCCACATTAACACCACCAAAGCACCCCCAGGCCATCACATTGCCTCCACCATGCTTGACAGATGGCGTCAAAAGCACTCCTCCAGCATATTTAAACATTTTCTGTGTATCATAACGGTTCTTCTTTGTGATCCGAACACCTCAAACGTCGTCTGTCCATAACACCTTTTCCAATCCACTATCTGTGTTCTTTTGCTCATCTTAATATTTTATTTTTATTGGCCACTTCACAACTCTGCCTAATAATCTATTTTACACGAGAGACCTGGCCAAAATAGCAACACACAAAGTTGCAGACACATTTACAACATAAAACACAAAGCACTACAGTTTACTGACATAAATGTACAAATGGAACAGCAAGATTGTTTGGGAAAGTGTGGTGTAATTAGGGGTCAAAACTTTGACATTTCAGGACCTTTCGACGCTCGTTCCAATCGGGCAGAGAAATTGAAAACTTTTTTCCTAGCTCTGTACGAGCCATAAGCATATATTATATTCTTCACCCTTTCAAGCTCATGCAATTTACCCAAAAAGGACCCTTGACTGAAAAGATGTTACTGTTATTATAAGTACAGTGCCTTCAGAAAGTGTTCATACCATTTCATACATTATATTCCACATTTTGTTGTGTTACAGACTGAATTCAAAATGTATTAAACATATTTTTTCACTAACCCATCTACACACAATACCCCATAATGACAAAGAGAAAAAACATGTTTTTAGAAATGTTTGCTAATTTATTGAAAATTAAATACATATCTCATCTCATTTACATATATATTCACACCCTTGAGTCAATACATTGTTAGAATACGTTAGAATCACCTTTGGCGACGATTAAAGCTGTGAGTCTTTCTGTGTAAGTCTTTAAGGCGGCCCATGTACTCCCCATTCACAAAGGTGATGACCCTTGTGACCTAAATAATTATCATCCTATTTCTAAAATCTCTTGACTTGCTAAAATATTAGAATCCTTGATGAATTCTCAGCTAACACCTTTCTTATCTTTGAAATGTATTCTGAATGTACAGTACCAGCCAACATTTCGGGACACATCTACTCATTTCAGGAATTTTCTTTATTTTTACTACTTTCTACATTGTAGTGAAGACATCAAAACTGTGAAATAACACATATGGAATCATGTAGTAACCACAAAAGTGTTAAACAAATCTAAATATATTTTATATTTGCGACTCTTCAAAAAGCCACCCTTTGCCTTGATGACAACTTTGCACACTCTTGGCATCCTCTCAACCAGCTTCACCTGGAATGCCTCTACATTGACACATTGGACAACAGGCCATTTGAATTGACACACTGAACTCTATCTGAGAAGTAGTTGGTGAATCAGGCCGTCATTAGAGAAACCAAGGCTGTTGAGTCTGCCGAGAAGAATATGGTGATTGACAGAGTCGAAAGCCTTGGCCAGGTCGATGAAGACGGTTGCACAGTACAGTCTTTTATCAATGGCGGTTGGAATGGGGAATGGGCCAAAATTCACCCAACTTATTGTGGGAAACTTGTGGAAGGCTACCCGAAACGTTTGACCCAAGTTAAACAACTTAAAGGCAATGCTCCCAAATACTAATTGAGTGTATGTAAAATTCTGACCAACTGAGAAAGTGATGAAATAAATAAAAGCTGAAATTAATCATTCTCTCTCCTATTATTCTGACATTTCGACTCTTTTCTCAGAATATATCAATGATGTCGCTCTTGCTGATGCTGATTCTCTGATCCACCTCTACGCAGGCGACACCATTCTGTATACATCTGGCCCTTCTTTGGACACTGTGCTAACAAACCTCCAAACAAGCTTCCACGCCATACAACACTCCTTCCGTTGCCTCCAACTGCTTTTAAATGCTCTTCAACCGATTTTCTCCCGCACCCTCCCGCCCGACTAGCATCACTACTCTGGGCGGTTCTGACTTAGAATATGTGGATAACTACAAATACCTAGGTGTCTGGTTAGACTGTAAACTCTCCTTCCAGACTCACATTAAGCATCCCCAATCCAAAATTAGATCTAGAATCAGCTTCCTATTTTGCAACAAAGCCTCCTCCACTCATCCTGCCAAACATACCCTCGTAAAACTGAGTATCCTACCGATCCTTGACTTCGGCGATGTCAGTTACAAAATAGCCTCCAACGCTCAGCAAACTGGATGTAGTGTATCACAGTGCCATCCGTTTTGTTACCAAAGCCCCATATACTACCCACCACTGCGACACACCACTACATATTTGTAGCCAAACCCACTGTCTCCAGGTCATCTATAAGTCTTTGCTAGGTAAAGCCCTGCCTTATCTCAGCTTACTGGTCACCATAGCAACACCTACCTTAAGCACACGCTCCAGCAAGTATATTTCACTGGTCATCCCCAAAGCCAACACTTCTTTTGGCTGCCTTCCAGTTCTCTGCTGCCAATGACTGGAACGAATTGCAAAAATCACTGAAGTTAGAGTCTTATATCGCCCTCTCTAACATTAGCATCAGCTGTCAGAGCAGGTTACCGATCACTGTACCTGTACACAGACGATCTGTAAATACCACACCCAACTACCTCATCCCCATATTATTACTTACCCTCTTGCTCTTTTGCACCCCATTATCTCTACTTGCACATCGTCATCTGCACATCTATCGCTCCAGTGTTAGTGCTAAATTATAATTTTAATTATTTCGCCACTATTGTCTATTTATTGCCTTACCTCCTTACTTCATTTGCACACACTGTATACATATTTTTCTATTGTGTTATTGACTTTACATTTGTTTATCCCATTTGTAACTCTGTGTTGTTTTTGTCGCACTGCTTTGCTTTATCTGGGCCAAGTCGCAGTTGTAAATGAGAACTTGTTCTCAACTGGCCTACCTGGCTAAATAAAGTTTAAATTAAATAAATAAATAAATTTCACATTCTTAAAATAAAGTGTTGATCCTAACTGACCTAAAACAGGGAATTTTTACTAGGATTAAATTTCAGGAATTGTGAAAACTGAGTTAAAATGTATTTGACTAAGGTGTATGTAAACGTCCGACTTCAACTGTAATTCCTTAATAAATAAAACACAATCTATCCAGATAATCATGTAGGTTCAAACGTTAAAGCCTCGCACGGATAAGGCAGCATATTTTTGGATGTTTATCAATATATCCCAAAAATATACTGTTGTTGCTGTATTTATAGAGGTGTGCTCACGTGTTCCGCAAGGTTCTATTTTGGGCCCACTGTTGTTCATTTTGTATATCAACAACATTGGGGATCTTATTGAAACAGCGGATGTTCATTTTTATGCAGATGATACTGTTCTTTATTCAAGTGGTAATAGTTTATCTTTAGCTTTTGAAAATGCCCAAAGAGCATTTACCATCATACAACAGAATATGTATGATTTAAAGCTGATTCTAAATTCGCTTAAAACAAAATGCATGGTATTTTCAAATGCCAGGCATGTTACAAATCATGTCATTGCTGCATTGGCTGGACATACTATAGAGCAAGTTAAAGTGTATAAATATTTGGGTGTGTGGGTTGATGATAAGCTGATCTTCACTGTGCATGTAGAGAACTTGATAAGGAAGCTCAAGCTGAAAATAGGATTTTATTACCGGCATAAGGCTTGTTTTTCTTTCAAGGCCAGGAAGGAGCTGGTACGATGTACAGTACTGTCGGTTTTAGATTTTAGTGATGTTATATATATGCAGGCCTCAGCCACTACCCTGAGAGCACTTGATTCAGTGTATCATGCAGCCCTCAGGTTCATTACAAATCAGAAACGGCTAACACATCATTGTGATCTCTACAGCGCTGTTGGCTGGTCGTCATTGACCTTGCGTAGGCTTAAACACTGGTATACACTGATTTATAAGGCCATATTGGGTAAAATGCCATTTTATCTCTGTTCTTTTTTAGTCAGGTCAGTAAATAAATATCAATTACGGTCCCATTCTGATTTGCTTCTAACAGTACAAAAATTAGAACAGGTCATGGTAGAAATCATTTTAGTTACATAGCACCGTGGTCCTGGAATTCTCTCCTGAACATTTAAAAATGTGATGATCTAGTTTCGTTGGTGGAGTTTAAATATTTGACCGATGTACTGTATATATCATAGAAGAGTGTAATTGTTTTTAGGCCAGCTGTTTTTAGTCAAGATGTTTGTGTTTTTAATGTAATATGTAATTGTTGTACTGTATGTGTGTTTATAGTTGTGTTTAATGTGGTGTTAGTGTATGTAAGTTGTTTTGTCTGAAACGTTGTTCTCCCTGCTGCTATTGGACCAGGTCTCTCTTGGAAAAGAGATATTATCTCAATAAGAAAAAACCTGTATAAATAAAGGTAAAATGTATATATATATTTTTTAGATTCACTCCCTGTGTGTCCCAAATGGCAACCGTTTCATTATATAGTGCACTACTTTTAACCAGGGCCCATAGGGCTTTGGTCAAAAGTTGTGCACTATACAGGGAATAGGATGCCATTTGGAATGCAACCCCTGTTGGCAGGTTGTTCCATTTCCAGTTTCCAGGAGATTTGCTGGCAGATAGAGTTTGTGCTGACTCTGGCTCCTCGCGAGGGCAGGGATCGGCATGGCCGGTGATTAACCCAGCCAAAGCTAGGGGGATTAGACCACTGCAGAGCGTCGGACCGAGTGAATCTTCTTATAGCGTAACCTGATGGGCCTCCACTGATAATCATCTTTTAAACACAGCACTTTTAAATGGTGTGTGTTCTTTTAGTGTGTGTAATAATTCGCCCGGGGATGGCTTTTCCACTTTGATGCTTCGTAAACTGTCCTAGGTAAACAATGTGTGTGTTTGTGTCTGTGTCTGTGTGTGTGTGTGTGTGTGTGTGCAGTATTAGTTCATTGGCTTAAACCCACACTTCCTCATGTCCAATTGGTTTGGAACTGATATTTGGACCCCCTATGATGATGTTTTTGAGACATAATTCATATCACCATCCTGAACTCTGTAGTCTATTTGTTGTTCTGCAGCTGACATAGCTACAATACGCACAACATGCATTGTGTCATATTATACAAAATATATCAGGTTCCACTTAGAATATATCAACCTGACAAATAAATACTCATGTAACACAATAATTATTTGAGTATTGTTGAAAGGGTCTATTATCATGTTGGTGTGAGGCTAATGCTGACTACAGGCAGTTCAATGGGGATTGTGTTGGCGGTGGAACGGTCACCAAATTGTGTTGATTTTCCTTGCCTGTTTTTTAGAAAATGTCTCACTTCCACTATACGATGTCTCCCAAGTCCCAACCCTATAGAGTGTGGTACTGCCTTCCCTCTCAAAGTATGACCTATATATGAGCTTCAATATTGTCATGTCAAATTTTATAGCTTGTGAACTATATGGCTCTATCTCTTGGTGATAATGTTTTTAACTTAGTGCTGCTCCAACATGGTGTCCATAATAGGACAGCCTCAGTCTCAGCGGGACTTTTAAACAATACAAATCACTGGAGCTGGAGACATATCTCCCTCTCTAACTTTAAGCATCAGCTGTCAGAGCAGCTTACCCATCACTGTACCTGTACAGTCGTGGCCAAAAGTTTTGAGAATGACAAATATTAATTTTCACAAAGTTTGCTGCTTCAGTGTCTTTAGATATTTTTGTCAGATGTTACTATGGAATACTGAAGTATAATTACAAGCATTTCATACGTGTCAAAAGGATTTTATTGACAATTACATGAAGTTGATGCAAAGGGTCAATATTTGCAGTGTTGACCCTTCTTTTTCAAGACCTCTGCAACCCGCCCTGGCATGCTGTCAATTAACTTCTGGGCCACATCCTGACTGATGGCAGTCCATTCTTGCATAAGCAATGCTTGTAGTTTGTCAGAATGTGTTAGTTTTTCTGAGCCCACTCCCTTAGCTGAGAAGCAACCCCACACATGAATGGTCTCCGGATGCTTTACTGTTGGCATGACACAGGACTGATGGTAGCGCTCACCTTGTCTTCTCCGGACAAGCTTTTTTCCGGATGCACCAAACAATCGGAAAGGGGATTCATCAGAGAAAATTACTTTACCCCAGTCCTCAGCAGTCCAATCCCTGTACCTTTTGCAGAATATCAGTCTGTCCCTGATGTTTTTCCTGGAGAGAAGTGGCTTCTTTGCTGCCCTTCTTGACACCAGGCCATCCTCCAAAAGTATTTGCCTCACTGTGCGTGCAGATGCACTCACACCTGCCTGCTGCCATTCCTGAGCAAGCTCTATACTGGTGGTGCCCCGATCCCGCAGCTGAATCAACTTGAGGAGATGGTCCTGGCACTTGCTGGACTTTCTTGGGCACCCTGAAGCCTTCTTCACGACAATTGAACCACTCTCCTTGAAGTTCTTGATGATCCGATAAATGGTTGCTTTAGGTGCAATCTTACTGGCAGTAATATCCTTGCCTGTGAAGCTCTTTTTGTGCAAATCAATGATGACGGCACGTGTTTCCTTGCAGGTAACCATGTTTGACAGAGGAAGAACAATGATTCCAAGCACCACCCTCCTCTTGAAGCTTCCAGTCTGTTATTCAACTCAATCAGCATGACACAATAGTCTCCAGCCCTCGTCAACACTTACAACTGTGTTAATGAGAGAATCACTGACATGATGTCAGCTGGTCCTTTTGTGGCAGGGCTGAAAATGCAGTGGAAATGTTTTTGGGGGGATTCCATTTTTTTGAATGGCTTAGAGGGACTTCGCAATTAATTGCAATTAATCTGATCACTCTTCATAACATTCTGGAGTATATGCAAATTGCCATCATACAAACTGAGGCAACAGACTTTGTGAAAATGTATATTTGTGTCATTCTCAAAACGTTTGGCCATGACTGTACACAGCCAATCTGTAAATAGCACACCCAACTACCTCATCCCGATATTGTTATTTATCTTCTTGCTCTTTTGCACCCTAGTACAGTATCTCTACTTGCTCATCATCATCTGGATATCTATCACTCCAGTGTTAATGCTAAATTGTAATTATTTCACCTCTATGGCCTATTTATTGCCTTACTTTCCTAATCTTCTACATTTGCACACACTGTACATTCATTTTCTATTGATATTCACTGTACGTTTGTTTATGTGTAACTCTGTGTTGTTGTTTTTGTCGCACTGCTTTGCTTTATCTTGGCCAGGTCACAGTTTTAAATGAGAACTTGTTCTCAACTGGCCTACCTGGTTAAATAAAGTGAAATAATTTATATTTTTTTAACGACTGACTCTGTCTTAATATGGACACTATACTCTAGAATACAAGACAAATTCCTATATCTGAACTGACCTGAACTGAATGTAACCTTTGGTCCTCTGTCCCCTGCAGGTCATTGAGACCATCAGCGCAATGGACAGAGACGAACCTCAGAGTGGACACCGCTTCTTCTTCTCCCTCACTGCAGAGGCTGCTGGGAACCTCAACTTCACCCTGAGAGACAACAAAGGTAAAGGCCAGACACGTAGTCATATTTGGCCAACGAAATGTGCATAGTTGGCAGCAGGACAACCTAGAAGAATAAGAGAGCCCTTCATACTGAATGCCTAGTTACCAGGCAGGAGAAGCTCCACAACACCATAGTGGTTTCCTAGCCCTGGTATGGATATTTTCCATTATCCAAACATTATATCAGAGCTAACTGTCATCATGATTAGTTGGAATCCACCAAGTATTACTATCTAAGCACAATTTGATCATTATATTGCTGCTATGCCTTCCTCCTCACAGACAACACCGCCTCTGTGCTGACCATGCGAGGGGGTTTCCAGCGTCACGACCAGACTATGTACCGCCTCCCTGTCCTCATCATGGATGGCGGGAGCCCTGCCCTCAGCAGCACCAACACCCTGTCCATTCGGGTGTGCGACTGTGACCCCGATGGAGCTCCCCAGTCATGTGGAAGTGAAGCCTCCATGCTCTCAGCAGGCCTCAGCACTGGGGCCCTCATCGCCATCCTGGCTTGCATCCTCACACTTCTAGGTATGAGGCAGCCATTATAACATCAGAAAAACATCAGTGCCCCATCAGGCCTGCAAGCTGCATTTGTGTGGCACCCAGACTGACATTTCATATCTAATAACAGTACAAGATTCTAAGTTATGTTATCAAAGTCACGAGATGCCAGGCTTTCACATTTATGGAATGCCCATCTGGGGAAATAAAATATCTGTTTTGATATTTAATACAGGAGTCGAACAGTGTTCATGTACCTTTTCACGTTACACTAGTTGTATCCAGAGTATACAGAGTTCTTCCTCCAAGGAAAATGACATGCAATAACAATTGCAATAACATGCAATTGGCATGATGGTAAAGGCTCATGGGCCACACCCTCTCATGCAATGCCATGCCAATTGGCCACATGGTGGCGCTATAACAAGTGATTGAAAATGCAAACTTTGAAAGTTTGAGAGTCCTGAAATTGTATATATAGGTACCTCTAACCACAAGGAAAACATTTGCCTCAAGGATCCATAAAGTAGGCCATGATGGATTTTTCCCCACTTAGAATTTTGTCAAAAACACTTAAAACGCTACTCCTCTGGCACCGAATTACCAATCTGCACGAAACGTAATATTTGGCCTCTATGGACCAATGTCTTTCAACGCACCATTTTCCAGGCTAGTATGTCAAACAACATGGCCACTATTGACCAATAAACATTCACGTGTGCATGGTCTGCACTTAAATGCAAATAAATCAGTCACGGATATTTGTATAGAAACAAAACTTGGTACATGTTGCAAACATCTGATCTGTTTGACCCAGACTGATGAAATGCTCAGGGATATGAGTGCAGCTAACCTGTAAACTTATTAACAGTTCAGTAAAGTACCTTTATGTATTTTTGGGGATGAGCCCTGCATAGTTAAGGGGGTATTTCCTCCACTGAGATTCTCCCACGTGTTTGTTAGTCACACACTGTTGGGAGGTACCGTGGTCCAACCAAGCTCCTCGTGTATCTTGCAGCTATTAGTAGATTAGTAGTAGTGAGTAAGTGTAGTTTCTTGATGACGTAAGCAGGCAACATGGTGAGAAACTTGTCAAAACTTGTCAAAACATCAGACAATGTCTATGTTCGGGTTTTCCCCATACTATTTTGTTATTTTCAGCCCTCCCTTCTTTACTTTTGAATTTATTTATCTTGCGATCTACCTCTTCTCATTATCTTCCTAAACCTCTCTTTCGCTGTCTCTGCGTCTATCATGGGCCACTTACACCTAAGGTGTATCTCACAAGTTAGCAATCAACCAACATATTTCTTTGTGATTTTTGAGATAGATAGAGGCGAGAAACAGGTGGTTTTCCAGTTACCTTAGTCTCCTGTGACAATCAACCTTTAATAATTGTTCTCGACAGATGATTGAGTGAAAGGTCTCTTTCAAAGCTGCAGTCGTGTTAAAGTCCAATTATCTCTTTGCCTAATACAATCTTTGTTAGACAAAATAGCTCACACATTTCCTGTTGATAGAGCTAGATATTACGGCTTCATATGGTCGGCGGATCTAGGATCGGCTTTGCCTTTTAGATCATAATGAATACGTTTATATGGACAAGGGTGATCCTAGATCAGCACTCCTAATATGAGATGTTTTATCAATATGGGCCCTGAGTTTCTCTCTCTGAAGGTCATTATGAATGTCGAAAGGTATAGAAGGCATGGATATATTACATTTTTTACATGGTTCAGTGCTGTTTTGAGCAAGGGAAGAAAATGTTACCCATTATGTGTTACACAGCAGCAGGCTGACATTTCTCCTGTTCTCTCCTGTTGATATGGAGGATACATTGTATGGCAGCAGATGCCTTGCATCCTTGTATTTCTTAAGACCTCTCCCACGTCTTATTCAGACACCCAAAGCTTCTCCCTGCATATCTGTGGCACTTGTACTGCATCCCAAATGGCACCCTATTCCCAATGTAGCGCCCATAGACCTCTGTACAAGAGTAGTGCACTATGTAGGGTATAGGGTGCCATTTTGGACGAAGACTAGGATTAGTCCACTACTGCACAGCCTCAAATGAGACGATATTTTGGGCCAACTAAGCCGTTTCCCTTGGGGGTCCTTCCGTCATGGTTGAGGGTGAGGGGCAGATGGATAAGTGGAGAGCCAGAAGAGAGAATGTGGACACAGAAAAAGCTAACATTTTAAATAGGGAATTATTAACAACTAATGCACTTTTGACGCTTGAGTCAAACTGGGAGAGAAGAGCAAGGACCCAAGCTAAGCTGTATCAAAGGCACTGAAGCAGTGTGTCGTTTCATAGTTTTGTTGTTGTTCGCATTCAAAACAATGGTATTTGTCCTGATTTGTGCCCCTTTTAATTGTACCAAACTAAGTTGTGTTCACTAGGGCAGAACATCACAACACTTTGCAACGGAAAACAAAAACAAGGTTTCTTATTGGACAAGTTCAGGTAGTAACTCCCGATTCCAAACATGTTCTTACTACTTGACACAGCCCTGTTTTCTGGTCACAGTCATTTTTGACTGACGTGTCTGCACTGCTTTTAACCTGGATAAGGCGAAATAAAAATGAAGCACACTCATGTGGCTCAATAATTGTAATAAGGCAAGCTTGGAGGTTCTATACTTTTCTGTAATCTTGAGGCAATCTCACAAATTTTGGCAGAGCTCCTCAAACGATGACAGCAGCTGTTCCAGAGGTCTCTTGGGGCTCTGTGCAGTCACTATACTTTACCGTTGTTTGCTCTGCCTCATAATGCTGGAACCATAAATAGATAAACCATAAATAGAGAGGTCACGTATGGTCATCTGACTCATAACATATGAGGTCCACAATTTGCAAAACGTATAATATGTTACAAATTCGAATTTGTTCTGGCTAACTTTAGCTAGGTGGCTAGCAATAGCTAGGCTAGGGTTTAAGGTTAGGGTTAAAAGGGAGTTAGGTTAAAGGGTTAAGGTTCGGGGAAGTGTTAGCTAAAAGGGTTAAGGTAAGGGTTTGTGGAAGAGTTAGTTAACATGCAAAGTAGTTGCAAGTAGCTAAAAATGGTCCTTGATGAGATTTGAACACGCAACCTTCGGGTTGCTGGACATTCCCGATATATACCTTCCCTTCCCAGTGTCCTTCTGTCTTATGTAACCGTTCCAAACGTAACATATTATACTGATTTGAGTGTCCCTGATTTATGTTTACTATGTTACATCTAGTCTATGAAACCAGGCTGCATTACACCTCAGTGATAATTCACATCTAACATTTTTAGGCAGCCAACATATTGATGACCATAAAGTAATCTATTATTGACAGTGTCTGTCTCAATCTGTACCCTTCATTCTGGCTGACATAGTCTGTAATTGTGGTGATCGGCGAGTGTTGACTGGCACCAATTCAGCTGAAGTACATCGGCGGTCGCATGACTCAGCAAATACCATGTAAATGATAATGTATTGGATAGTGGATAATTATTTAATTGTTTCAAGATTGTATGGATTGCAAAAATGTATCAGTACTGCTCAGAAGGCTTGTACTCTTCAAGATGGATTATGATGACGCAGTACATTAACATCTGAATGTGCATCAATTCATTTCAGTACAGCATGGTCAGGCAGCCAGACAATAACCCCAAAGCACACATGAAAAATCTACAAAGAAATGGTTAATTGGCCTCAAAGCCAACATTTTGCAATGGCCATCTCAGTCTCCAGACTTGAAACCCATTGGAAACCTGTGGTTTGAATTGAAAAGGGCAGTCCATAAGCGCAGACGAAGGATATCAAGAATCTGGAAGGATTCTGTATGGTGGAATGGTCTAAGATCCCTCCCAATCTGTTCCAAATGGTCTAAGATCCCTCCCAAGGGTCTAAGATCCCTCCCAAGGGTCTAAGATCCCTCCCAACTCATAAAACACTTTAAAAAAGGCTGCGTCGTTATCCGCGCAAGGTGAGGTATTGAAAGGTGTTGAAACAGGCGTGTCAATAATTGTGATCCCACACAGATTTTTTTTATTACTTGTTTAACAAAATCTATTTCTCTGGGAAATTGTATAAAATAATACAACTTTCAAATGATTTTGAGCGTACAATATAGCTCAGAATTTAAATTATTCATTTAATACAGTCATTTTACCCACTGTAGACAGAGGAGAGGAGAGGGAGCCCAACTACTGAATCTATCAGTGGCTGGGCTCATTATAAAATATGTCGATGAGAATGGGCCCAGCACTAAATATTCTGCTTGTAGTCTCATTGATTTTGCATGATGGATTATTTTCTCAGTCCATTTATGAAAAATTGGGCATAATGTTCAATTGATCTACCGCACATCTCGCCCATTCATCTTTCGGCAAAACTGCCATGTTGCTAAATCAAGGCCTTAAGTGAGGCCTGTCGCATGCAATTTGTGACACAACAGTTAAATGAGTGCACAGGGTCCTTGTGACACGTTCATAATCACTATATAATAACATGCATTCAACCGTCAGTTAATTTGACACGTGTTAGATTAGTACCGGTATTCAAGCACCCATGCTCACAAACACAAAGGAAGTCCTCATTCATGTCATATATTTTTGTGCCAAACTTTATGATTTTCTGTTCAGCGCTTGTACAAATTCATTTATCTGTATTTACTGTGTGCAAATTGGATAGTAGAACAAAAAATGGCCGAACAATACTCCTGAAGCTTTCTTTACAATGCTATATGGTATATTAGATAGTATATGATGAACGTATGGTCATGTCAGACAAGAGATACCGTCTGCCACGCTTCTAGAAACTTCTCATGGCCTGATAACTAACACTGAGGATGATTTGTCATCGTTTGTCCGATTGATAAAGTTGTACCGGACATGTTTTAATCTACTGTCTCAAAGCTGTCATCCTGTAGGCCTGCCACATAATGCCTTAATTAACTCATCAAATCAAGTCCAGGTCAACTGCCTGCAGTGTCTTGAGTTTCCACATTTCTTGTTTAACTCCCTGGCTTCATCACTAGAAGTGAAATGCTGGTTAGTCGCGTCAGATATTTTGTTTGGAGACGCCTGTATAAAGTATAGTTCAGACACAGTCCGCTGGTTGCTTGTGCTGACCACCATGTATTAGAGAGTTTTCAGTCTCAATTAATTCATTTACATTTGGCTGTAACCCCACAGTAATTGTCTGCCAGCATGAAACGGCTTTTGAGCGATAATTAAAAAGATGATGTACTAAGGTGAAGAACTCCTCCGTCTCAACCCAACAGTTAAAACCACCAAATTGAGGGTGTGGGCAGCACATGGTACCCACTCAAACAAAGGGTAATCTCTCTCAGGTGCTACTGAAGATCTTTGTAAACTCCTGACATATTGCTAGCATTATCATAACATTGCCATCTTCAGTTGTCAATGTCCATCTCTCGTAAAAAAGTTTCACTGAATTCCAAAGGGTTTCTCCTGAATGGCTAGTAGTGGGCAGAAATCGGAGAAAATGCTCATACCACATGATAAATGTAAGTTGGTCTACATGCAACATTTGAGTGGAATCCACACTGATTGAAAAGTATTTCAATGTCTTTAATTGACTGATCATTTCATTCACCACCTTCTGCCCCATCAGTTCAATAAATACCTTGCAGATCCCTACAGAGGTAAGAGGGATTTCCTTTGCCGGCATTTATGTATTTCTCTATATGTGCTTTTAACAAAGGATCACACTGGCTTATTACCATACCCAAATAATCTATATTGTCAGAACGCCCTAATGTCACTATGACCCCTGAAGTAGGCTAGCAATTATTTTGTTATTCTATGCCATTCAGATCCTTCATGCTCAAATAAGCAGTCATTCTTGTGTTTCCAATCACTGTAACCAATACTGCCAAATCGCTTTGAACATGGCAGTCCACAGTTCTTGTCCCAAAAAAGTCGGCAAGCAAAACAAAATAAACTACCTTTCGAGCGAGAGTACAAAAGCCATTCCCTGGGCACATTTTCACCATTCTGAAATGGGCTTTTTAAAAGTGTTGTTTCTGGTGTTTGTACTGATGCTGATATGTCAGCGTTTCTTTTCTTTTCTGGCACAATTCGGGTCCCTTTTTAGCCCAGTAAGTACGCACACTGTCATCAAGTTTACCCCAACGAGCTGGGTCAGTGGTGTAGGAGTCCTCCTCGCTGACAGCAGCAGTTGACCCAATGAGGGGACGTGTGGCACATGTGGCAGGGGCAGTTGGAGGTTTCTTGTGCATGCTCTTCTGTGCTACCAGGCTAGTTGTGGTGGCTGCTGCTGGCGGTGGCATAGTGTGATGGTCCTGGTCCTCCTGTATAGCAGCTGATATAGCGAGAATGAGGCTTGTTTAGAAAGTTGTTGCCTCATCAGTAGGCTCATCGTGCTCCTCTGCTGTCTGGTCAACTGCTGGCGGTGTGATTGGGAGCTGGTGCACATGATCCAGGCTAGCAGCTAGCCCAGTTGCTGTTGTTGCTGATGATAGCTCATCATCATTGGTGGCAGTGGCTGTTGAACTTTGTTGAGAGGAACTGGAAGCTGGCTTACTGAAATATCCAGTTAGTTTTGGTATCTTTTTTTAGCATACCTTGGTCCCGGAACTCTTTCAGCCTCTGCCTTTTTACTTTTGAACTGGCTCAGCTCGCTACAGTGTACATGACTTTGAGGAACATCAAAGGTAGCCGCCAAATTTCGACTAACCCGCCAAGACCGCAAACCCATTGCGCCAGAGGCAGTTAATCAGTTTTTACAATTCCAAATATGGACGACATTCAATCAGCCGCTGGCAAACCATCTAATTCCATAAAAATTAAAATAAATCCAGGGCCCCTAATTTAATTCAGATTTTTACCTGGACTGGACTACAGCCAAGGTTAGCATGTGCATTAAAACTGCCCTGAGTGTCTATCTGTCACCACTGGCCCCCCAATGGTGGAACAAACTCCCTCACGACGCCAGGACAGCGGAGTCAATCACCACCTTCCGGAGACACCTGAAACCCCACCTCTTTAAGGAATACCTAGGATAGGATAAAGTAATCCCTCTCACCCCCCCCCCCCCCCCCCTTAAAAGATTTAGATGCACTACTGTTCCACTGGATGTCATAAGGTGAATGCACCAATTTGTAAGTCGCTCTGGATAAGAGCGTCTGCTAAATGACTTAAATGTAAATGTCATGCAATGTTGCATACCCAACATGTTGAACATGAACAGCAGAAATCCAACAAAACATTTTGTAGTTTTTGGGTGAGTTACATATCTATTACCAGGCAATTAATATTGTTATTATGATAAATTCTAAGCATAGCCACAGGAAGTAGGGGTGATGGGGGTGCTGTTGACCCCCTGATAAATTGAAGAAAAAAATGTCCCAGTCAAGAGTTTGGACACACCTACTCATTCCAGGGTTTTTCTTTATTTGGACTATTTTCGACATTATATAATAATAGTGAAGACATCAAAACTATGAAATTACACACGCAAAAAAAGTGTTAAACAAATCAAAATATGTCTTATATCTGAGATTCTTCAAAGTAGCCACCCTTTGCCTTGATGACAGCTTTGTATATTCTCGTCCGGGTCGCCCAGGTTCCAGGTTATCTTAGGGGAGGGTTTGACTGGCTGGGATGTCCTAGTCCCATTGTGCTCTAGCGACTCCTGTGGCGGGCCGGGTTCATGCACGCTGACACGGTCGCCAGTTGAACTGTGTTTTTTCCGACACATTGGTGCAGCTGGCTTCCGGGTTAAGCGAGCAGTGTGTCAAGAAGCAGTGCGACTTGGCAGGACTTTGTTTCAGAGGACGCATGGCTCTCAACCTTTCGCCTCTACCGAGTTTCAGTGATATGACAACACTATAACTACAATAGGATATCACGAAATTGGGGAGAAAAAGGGGTAAAAAAATATATATAATAATAATAAAACTGAAAATAATAAAGGCCTGCTCCTTAAATCCCACTAATACGAGAGCACCAGCCTTTACCATATGGACACATTGATGGCTAAAGAAATGAGAGACTGCCTAGGCCAATGTAGGGGTAGTACTGTAACTTATTTTATCGACTAAATAAAATATATAAATCCTGATGAAAATGCAGGTTAATTCATCGCTCTATAGATACCTAGCCTTTCTGCCTCCCTTTCTATCTGTCTTACTAGGTCCAGCCCAATGACTGTATATATGAAGGTCTGGTAAGCTATTGCTTGTGAACTTGTGATGTGTCTATTATTTATCGAATCAACTAACTATATTTAATTGTTACCCAATAAATGAATCATGCAACAATTAACTTGTTCGGAATTTGGGGCACCACGGAAGAAGATGTTTATAGAGTTACCATCGAATTAAACTCGAAAAGATATATAACTTATATCGATAACAGTCACTTATTAATCGCCTCATATCAGTCTCATTCTGAAAGCTGCCTACTCCTTGGATCCGCAAGAACCCCAGCTTTACTTATGATTCAGCACTACACAAAATCAGTTTAATTATTTATTTACTAGCTAACTAGTAAATAACACTTAACACACGAGAAAAAGTCCCTAGCCGACTAACAACAGCATGCCTGCTTGGTTACCACAAGAGGGAGGGGTAGATAGGGAGATGGACAGACAAATATTGATATATGAGAGCATGACATTTAGCTCTTTCAGAGCCAGTCCTGGTGGTAATCTAGGGGGGGAGTGTTGTAAAGATTTTTCAAATACTGTGAGGAAATATCATTGACTAACTCATCACTTATCTCGCTGACTACTGTAACTGAGAATCTCAATTTATGGTGAGCTCAGACAATCAGACATCCAGTTAACCTATGCTCATGCATGGAAGCTCAATTAACATGAAGAGGATATAGAAACCAGAAACCAGACATGCTCATTGCTGACATGGAGCACTTTAACCTTTCAGGGCCACATGATCCCCTTTGGGATCAAGCCCCACCCCCCCTGAGCTGTAATGTGGCGCAGGGAACGCAAGAAATAATCCTAAAAATATTTAACCCCCACAGAATCGCTTGAAAAATGGCTCAAATGAAAGATAAAGAAGTTATTTATCTACCCAGCAAGTCAGATTTCTAAAATGTTTTACGGCGAAAACATAGCACATATTTATGTCCAACCACCACTGCATACATACCTCATTAGGTTAGCCAAGTAGGAAAAAATATGCAATCAACAAACGCAGGATTAAAAGAAAAATCATTTCACTAACCTTTTGAAATCTTCATCAGATGACAGTAATATAACATGTTACACAGTACATTCATTTTTTTCAATAATATGCAATATATATCCATAAATCTCTGTTTACAATTATGCATCGTTCAAAAATGCTACTGCAATGTCAGGAGAAATAAATAGCTCCGGCAGATAACGTCAGCTAACAAGGAATACACATCATAAACTTTGACTAAATATGCATGTTTTACATATGTATGGCAAGATAAACTTCTTCTAAATGCAATTGCTATGTTACAATTATTTTTAACGTTACATTTGGCGTTTACTAGGCTATAATAGAGAGTCGGCGCTCTCATTTAGCATGCTGACTCCTCTATCATGGAGTCGGCAGAAACCCAAAATGAAGACGTAAATATTCCCTTACCATGGCTGTTCTTGCTTCAGAAGACGTGGAAGGGTTAATACTCACCAAGTTAGCGTTCAGTTTGCAAGTCTGTGTCTTTCCGTTCTCAAACTAGACACTTTTCGGTCGAAATGTATGCAAATTTCAAGTGGCTGCGCACCAAAACGTCGAAAGTATACATTATATTTCGAGTAAACTTGTCAAACTATGTTTATAATTAAGCCTTAGCATGTTATAAAGGTCTACAGCAATCGTGAGGGCGAACAAATTAGCACACGTTGTTCAGTCTGTCCTGGGAGAAAGAGAGAGAAATATCCAATCTCCCATTGGTGAAACTTTTTTTTTGCGTCACCGGGACGTTTGGTCACGCTGAACGTCTCGTGAGCACGCGATTCTCACAGTTACACGCCTCATCGAAAGCAGGCTTCACGCTGAAGATATAGAACGTGTTTCCATGGTTATAGCTGTTTGGGAAGTGTGTATACAATGACGTCAAAGTGATGGCAACTTTTCCCATTACAAGAGAGACTTTGGGAGAATGCATGCCCTGAGACTTCTGCTTTAGCTAGAGACAAAATTTAAACGGTTTTATAAGCTTTAGAGTGTTTCCTATTCGATAACAATTTTTAATTGCATATATTAGCAACTTTTGACAAAAATTTATCATGGTTTATATGGGTGCCGAATTCCTCCAGAAGGGGCAGTATTCAGGCCTGTCCCTAAAATATACATATATTTTTGCCTCCTCTTAATTTTTACTACTTTTACTCCACTACATTCCTACTCCATACATTTTCCCTGACACCCAAAAGTACTTTTTACATTTCGAAAGTAATGATTTCTTCCCCAATTCAGACACTGGTCAGACAACATCCCTGGTCATCCCTACTGCCTCTGAAACAATTCAGACACTGGTCAGACAACATCCCTGGTCATCCCTACTGCCTCTGAAACAATTCAGACACTGGTCAGACAACATCCCTGGTCATCCCTACTGCCTCTGAAACAATTCAGACACTTGTCAGACAACATCCCTGGTCCCTACTGCCTCAAACAATTCAGACACTTGTCAGACAACATCCCTGGTCATCCCTACTGCCTCTGAAACAATTCAGACACTTGTCAGACAACATCCCTGGTCATCCCTACTGCCTCTGAAACAATTCAGACACTGGTCAGACAACATCCCTGGTCATCCCTACTGCCTCTCAAACAATTCAGACACTGGTCAGACAACATCCCTGGTCATCCCTACTGCCTCTGAAACAATTCAGACACTTGTCAAGACAACATCCCTGGTCATCCCTACTGCCTCTGAAACAATTCAGACACTGGTCAGACAACATCCCTGGTCATCCCTACTGCCTCTGAAACAATTCAGACACTGGTCAGACAACATCCCTGGTCATCCCTACTGCCTCTGAAACAATTCAGACACTTGTCAGACAACATCCCTGGTCATCCCAACTGCCTCTGAAACAATTCAGACACTGGTCAGACAACATCCCTGGTCATCCCTACTGCCTCTGAAACAAATCATCCCTACTGCCTCTGAAACAAATTGTAGTATATAAATACAAATAAAAAAAGAGAATTGAATTATTACACTATTACCGTATTGCTAACAACAAACACACAAATAAAACTCAATTTCACAAATCCTATAACACAAGAGAACCTGATTATTACACTATTGCACTTCAAACAAGAAACACACAAACTAAATTGCACAACCAATTGAATTAGTACTGTACAAAGTTATAGGTGCGCTATTTGATAGATTCCCCCTCTCCCCCTACCTCGGGCTTCCACTGGGGAGACCTGAGGTCAACCTACACCCGCCACCTCCCATTCTCGTACTTCTGTTAGGGAGACCTTCCCAGGCAGTGGTCACAAACTAGAATCAGGGCGCCCATTCCGACAAGGTTAATCGACCCACAGTCCCACAAGGTGACATGATATCATTGACATGACGTTCAAATGAGCGAGAGAAAACCAATTGCGCAAATGTCACCATTCGAGAATATTATTATTATTAAAAATAATTGTTTGGGCGCTCCATGCTGCCCCCGGCAAGATGCTGCCCATGTCGCCTGTGCCTAAATCCGCTACTGCCTCCACCGTGCTTGTCTAGCCCAGGGAATGGCATCATGCCTGGGGATGAGGTATGGTCTGGTCGGCTTCCATATTTCAGCCTGGCGGTGGCAGTGCTGATGGATGAATTATTAGACATTTGCCTCCCCTGCTTTGCTCACTCACTCTGCAGCGACAGAGGTTATTTTCAACCCTGGGAGTATAGATCCAACGCGGGAGAGGAGGGGATTCTGGCAGGCAGTCACTAACCTGATGGGTGGACTGTGACTGTGTCTCGGGGAGTGTGTTTGACGGAGATGTGTATGTTGGTGTGTTTGTATGTAACAAGTGTGTGAGTGCGTGTGTGTGTGACACACAGTGATGTTGTATGTGGGTGTGTCCGTGAATGTGTGATATTTATTCTGTGTGTGTGTATCTGTGAATGTTTGTGTGTGCTGAGTTAAAGGAGGGGAGATTTATGTCATAGGGTCTATATGCACACAGCCCACGTAGTCAAGTGCTCAGCAATGGGGTGTTCAGCACAGCATAGTATATTAGTCTTTCAGGTAGTGTGTTGGTCAGTACTTTCAACTTGCCCTTGAAATTGATAGAGCTTATGGTCCCTCAAACTTTGCTTTCAGAATATTTTGAGGATGTTGGTTTATATTGTTTTAGACTCTATTCAATTTTAGGATAAAACTTTTCTAGCATGTCAAAAGATGGCACAGAAATGGTCCATCAAGTATATAGAAAGAGAGAGGTCGAACCTTGACATGGTTTGGGGGCTGCACTTGGGTTCGTTTGCTTTTAGGGGCGGCTGCTTTATGACTGGCATATAATCCTGTTTTATTGCTCAGATAGGCATATGCTGTGCCCATAAAAAGGATGCCCAGGGTAAGCAACATGTGGGAGCATCCGACTATTACCTGTTAAGTGCACTTCTTTTGACCAAGGCCCATAGGGCTCTGACCAAAAGTAGTGCACTGTTAAACCCTGATATTTACAGCATATTTGGCCACTCCAAATCTCTGTGCTCATGTCTGTGTGTTTATCTCTGTGTTGTTTACATTCTAACAACACGAGCAGGCCAATTACATATTTAAAAAGTATAAATCTTTGAAAATCTCATGAAGTAATTTGCGAATACCTCAAAGGAGTTCATTTAAGGTCGATAGAGATCTTTTTGATTTGTCAAGATCTGAATTCAACCAGAAATAACCTTAAATCAACTTGAATTCCACCAGAAATAACCTTAACTCAGGACTGTAATGAGTAACACCTTTTCCAGATAGCACCACACTCGATGAACAGCTAGCTGTTCTCAGCACTGCAGTACAAGTGATTAAAACCTAATCAGTTGAAGCTATTAATAAAACCAATGTAGCGGATCATCTGCCCCCATCTTAAATGTAATTTTCCAGACAAGAGTATACTCTTCAGGCTAAAGGTGGGGAAAATACAACGAGGGTGTCTTATATGCCTTGGCTGAAAACACAATGAATAACATGGGCCTATTGCAATAAATGTAATACAGATAGTATCGCTCTTTATCAATCGACTCCATTCCTTTCTCCACCCCCACTGGCTCTTTATCGCTCTATCCATCAAATTGTTCCTCGGAGCTAAGCTTGCCTCCAACGGTTGTGTTGATGTGTTTAGGGGGCCTAATGCCACACAGGTGGCAGATAGGGTTTCCCTATCATTACCAGTATGTTTTGGACTATGACCCAAAATTATGAAATATATATTTTCTAATATAGCACAAATGTTCTGTACTGTAAAAAGTCCACAGTGGTCCTGGACATGTGATGCCTCTGTCGGTTTGTCCATCTTGGCTCAAGGTTTGACAAAGAATGTCTCCACAATGATATTTATTGACAGACCATTTTTACTTTGTCTACCAATGATTAACCCTCAGCTATCTTGATCCTCTGCCCTTTGTTGATGGTGACTGTCCCTCTCTGTCTCTCAACACAGTGCTTGTCCTGTTGATTGTCACCATGCGACGGAGGAAGAAAGAGCCCCTGATCCTGGACGAGGAGCGCGACGTGCGCGAGAACATTGTGCGCTACGATGACGAGGGCGGCGGCGAGGAGGACACAGAGGCCTTCGACATGGTCGCTCTCCGCAACCTGAAACTGGTCCGTGAGAGCGGTGGCAAGACCCGCCGTGATGTCACCCCGGAAGTGCCCAGCCTCTTCTTGTCTTCCCGGCCACCGCCAGACAATGGCATCTTCCGCGACTTTATCTGGGACCGGCTGAAGGAGGCCGACGTAGACGCGTCGGCACCACCCTATGACTCGCTGCAGACATATGCCTTCGAGGGTAGTGGCTCGGCCGCAGAGTCCCTCAGCTCGCTGGATTCCCTGAGCACGGACTCGGAGCAGAACTACGACTACCTCAGCGACTGGGGGCCGCGATTCAAGAAGCTGGCAGACCTCTACGGCCAAAGCGATGACGGTAACCTCTTCGCCTCTTAGCCCTCGGTTGAGCCTGCTAAAATGTTGGCACGGACAATCTAACAAATGAGGGAAGGAAACTGAAGAATATAAAGAAGGATACAAGAAAGCAAATGTGAGATGACGAGAAGAAAATGCTCGGAGGACATTTGATTGGTGTATATAAATGCATCAATGACGGTGAGAATAACCAATAGGATGTTGGTTTTCCATTCAAAATCTTTTTTTGGGGACTGGCAGTATTTTTCAAAGAATGAACTTTGCGAGAATTTGTTAACTAGATTTAATATGATGGAAATTATGCAAAGCTTAAGACGTTGGGATGGGCTCCAAACCCGTTGGGATGGGCTCCAGACCCGTTGGGATGGGCTCCAGGACTTTGGAAGGACCTCAACGCACAAATGTCCAGACTTTCTCAAGTCACGTGACGTTCAAATGTGACGAAAAGTGAATCTATGCTCCAGTGTTATTACAACAGTGACATTATCAAGTACTCCATCATGTCGTGTTCAAATGAAAACAGTGCCACCTTGAACTGGTCCTGTAGTCTGTCACAGGGTTCACTGTGATCTGCAATATTTGTTTCAAATGTATATTTATAGAACAGATTCTCAATTGAACTCCATGTGGATTTTACAGCAGTTTTTTTAACAAACGATGGATTTGATCAATTCAGGCTTACCGTGGTTCATGTTCAGTAGGGATCACCGTAGCAAAATACTTTAAAGCAGAAAACAGAAATGAGTGTTTCTTATTGGACCAGTAGTCTCTGCCCCCTTTCTTCAATTTGGTCTCTCAACCATTTAGAGTATCAGAAACAATGCATTCCTATAAATGTATGTAGACACCTGCCAGGGATGTCCCTTGTCACACTGAATGCTTTAAGGGTCACAGTGCCGCTGAAGGGTTTATGAAGTCTCCCTCCATTGATGCAAGGGAACAAACACCTCTCACTTACATTGCTCCGATAAAACCTTGTCACACAGCAGCATGATACTGGTTTCTAAGAGCAGCAGCGTAACATTGTTCTAAATTGAATGCAGCGTATTGGTATCTCCAACATTCAAAGCTGTTGTGATGTTTTATGTATCCTATGAGGTGTTCTAGCTGCCATGTTGGTTTAAACTGTGTTTGTTTTTTAAAATGGAAACATAGCTATAGCAGCATGGGAAAATACAGTTAACAATGTGTTGAAAAACATTTGCAGCAAAGCTTCAGGCATTTGTAAAAACACTAAGCCAAGGAGAATGTCAATTGCTATTTCACATACAGTGAGTAGAAATAGAAATGTATGAAGTCAGATTAGTTTGAAATAGAAACTTATCTTGCAAAATAAGAAATATGCATACATCATGCTGCTTAAAACATATTTTGTGAGAGGGAAATGCAAGGAAAGGCAGCTGGGAAAGTTTTGATTGAGAGCTCTTTAGGTTTAGGTTTATTTGAACATCTTGGTATATATGCAGAAACATACATACAATGCAATGTCAATACAATATAAAACACATGTAAAAGATACATGACAGCCCTTCTGAAGCTGATGACCATATCCTTGGTTTTCTTTTCGTTCACATACAGGCAGTTGGTTTTCCCCATTGGGCCACTGCATATACTGCTGCATGTATTTGGCCAGGTAGCTTGCCAGGGAGCAAAATCTGTGAATGTGAGGTCATCAGCCTACTTGACAGGATGGATGCTCTTTGGGAGGCAGGAGTCTATGGTGATCATGCATAGCACAAACAGTAGGTGAGAGAGCACTCCACCCTGGGGCACTCCAGCTGGGACTGGCTGTGAGTTAGAAAGGCATGTTCTCGACCTCACTGTCTGCTTGCGGTTGTCCAGTTCGCTCTTGATAGAGATCCATAGTGAGCGGTTCACCCCATGCTCCACTAGAGTGAGTAGGAGATGGCTATGGTTTAGGGTGTCAAATGCTCTGGAAAAGTTAACGGAAGTTGCATAAACATCCTGCTTTGGCACTACATTTGATGCATTGTGCCAGAGCAAACACTGTTGACCTGTTCTTCACAACGCCATGTTGTGAGGAGTTGGTGTTAGGAGCAGTCTCCTTCTACAGCATGTTGTGTTCAACCGCTCATAGATTTTTCCCATGGAGCTGAGGAGAGAGATTTGCCTGTAGTCTTGGAGGAAGATGGGGTTGCTCTTTTTAGGCACAGCACAGATGATGGACTTTATCCATTGAGAGGGGGAAGTAGCTGTGTTCCATAGATGTTGAAGATATCGCACAGTACTAGTGCAAGCTCCATGCAGTACGTTTTAGGGACCAGGGAGGAATCTCGTCGGGCCTGCAGACTTCTGCCCATTCAGCCGCTTCAGATGGGTTTTGATCTGGCCAATGTTGAAGCTGGGGGGACAGACGTTTGTAAGCTTGTTTTCAACAGCCTCAATTTCAGGGATCATGCATGTTGTACCTTCCCATACAGAGGAAAGTGTGCACTGAGAATGTCACATTCCCTCTGAGAATCCTGTTGATTGAGGGCTGAAAGGTTTTCTCGAGTCTCACTTGCACCAATCAAGCTTTTCTATGATTTGTATTAGCCAGCAAAGTTAGACGACTTCAGCTGTTGAACTTCTGCCTGGAAGTGCTCTTTCCTGGCATTTTTCACTAGAGCTGCAACATTCTGCTGAAGCGTCTTGTATTCTGCTTTGTCTTGACTGTGAAAGGCATTCTGTCTGGATGAGCTCAGGCTGAGTCTGTGTGTGTGGTCATCCATTGCTTGTCTCTGGTGGTCAGTTAACTTTTTTTGATGGAGAGATTACTATTGAGAGTTATGTTCATCTGTCTGCTCTTGGCAGTGTTTTTCTGTTTAGACTGATGTGAAACTATCTATATTTAGTGCCATGGAGAGAGCACTTAGATGTACGGTGTTGTTTGTAGATATACTGAGCTGGTGATTTAGGCCATTCACCTGCTGACCACAATATGGTCTGGTGATCTGACTCACCTCAGTGGTAGATGCTTGGCTTTGGAGTATAGGCCTTTCTTGAGTTTAGCTGATTAGCTCCACATGTAGAGTTTGTTACTGGTTAGGGCCATACCTAGAACAAAGAAAACCATGCTTGAATCTATTTGTGTTGCACATGGTCCAAGCACCGCCCTTGAGACCTCGCCTCTTTAGAAGTTGGGGGTGGGATGTAAATTATATATGTTATAATACAGTTCAGGCCACGGTGAGGCGTGAGAGTTTCGTCCACAGCCAAAGGCACTCACAACGATTGTCCTCAAGGTCACGTAGACGTTTGTGCCTGATGTTACTGTCAATGTATAGGGTGATCCCTCCTCCAGAGCTGCACAGCTGTTTATTTATTTTGTTTGATGACGGTTCATACAGTTGATGCTCATTAGTAGGAGAAAATGTTATACAATAAATGGAAGCAAGACAGTCCTCCATACCCTTTTCATGCTATTGTGCTGACTCAAACCATACAATGCTATTCTAACTTAAATCCAACAGGTCTAATGATGTACAATGCAGTCCAAAGGCATTTTTCAAGACTTCACATAAACATCTGCTAAGACCCCCTCATAATCTCTTACATTTTATCTCACAACAATCTTGAGTTATTATCAATTATTTTGAGGCCATAGAAAAATTGTCGAGGTGATTATAAACTTATAATATATGTTGAATAATATTATTATATATAATAATTCATTATACTTTTGGCTTGAAGTGTTACCAGAAGTGTCACTTCTTCCGGGTGTTTTCACACTTGGTCCCTTTCAGCCAAATCTTTTTAATTCAGCGTGGTTCACCTCATTTTTTGTGCAGTGTGAATTCTCCAAAGGAACTCAGAGCCCCCAAAGCTAACCGAACTGAGTTTGTTTTGCTTGAATTTCGCGGACTGGTTCCTTTTTTTAGAGCAATGTGAACACAAAGCTCTCCATGTTTGCTTGTAAATATTCCCACACTACACACTAGGCTACTGCAACACCATTTTCCCTACCATAAACCTTCACGTTAGTACCACAAAAGAGAGAATATCATGATGTGCAGGTGTGCTGTTTTTGGATATTGATTAGCGATTGTCAAGGGTGAACATATATGTGAAGTTTTGTAGCAACACGATGTTCAGATTATTGCCATATGTGATCTATAGGCTAAGAAAGCTTCATACACTGTTTATTCCATTGTGGGGTTTGAATAGTGTGAGAAGACAACAATATTTGGTGAGAATCACAACATATGGTACAAAATCAATACTACACCCAGTACATTGGGTGTACACCACATACTGTTTCAGTCCCGCTTCAAATGATCTTCAGCCTATAAAGACTTCATAAAGCCTTCATAATGCCTTCATAAACACTAAATAAATGTGTTACAAATCATCTATAACCGTATGTCATGCTTTATAGAATGTTCATACATGTGGAATAACTGTGTGATATAGCATGTTGAATATTATTATAAACATGTGCTTTATAAAGGGCTCTGAAGGGTGACACACGCTCTAAAGTGAAGTCGTGTAAGTCCCATTACACCCATTTTCGGTCCCAGACACTTCCATCCAAATCAAATGTTATTTTCACATGTGCCGAATACAACAGGTGTAGGTAGACCTTACAGTGAAATGCTTACTTACGAGCCAACCATGCAGTTAAGAAAAAGTGTTAAGTGTTAAGAAAGATTTACTAAAATAAACAAGCAAAAAATAAATAAATACAAAAAATAAAAAAGCAACAATAAAATAACAATAACAAGGCTATATAGAGGGGGTATCGGTACAGAGTCAATGAGCGGGGGCACAGGTTGATTTGATTTTATTAGGATCTCTTTTAGTCCCCATTTGGACTAATCTTCCAAGAGTCCTTAACAATAAAATACAATTTATAATACAAACACACTTTCACATATAACACACTATTACAAACATACATAATACACTAGCATAATGACCCAATAAATACTCAATCTAAAAAAATATTGATTCTTCATCTACTATAGTCCCACAACATTTCTATATATTATATTTAAATTGTTTTAAAATAATGTTTAAACTTATATAATGAAAGGTTTCTAGTTTGCTCAGTTAATTTATTCCATTTCTTTATTGCTCTAAATCGAAATGTTCTTTTGCCCATTTCTTTTTTCTGTCTGGATAACACATAGATTGTGGACAATCTATTCCTAGTATTTACTGAATGTCTGTCTCTTACCATCTGAATACCATTGTGAATAGAACTTGTCCGTTTTAAATTATGTATATTATAAAATAAGATAAGCATGTTTTTTTTTCAATTATCTTGTCGATTGATGACCAACCAAGAACACTGCGCATGACTGCAACAGAAGAACCATATCTCCGCCTTAAAAGAATTCTTGCTGCTTTATTCTGTGCTTTCTGCAGCCTCCTAACTTCACTAGATGATGCATTTCCCCAGGCCACCGAACAATAGTTCACTTGACTCTCAACCAATGCCCGTGTTATTTGCTGAAGGATTTTCCCTGGTAAATATTTAGCTATCCTTCTGATTATGCATGCTGTTTTAATATATTTTTTTACATAGATTAGTTATTTGAGACGATAAGCAGTTGTCTAGCTGCACTCCCAGTAGTTTGGTTTCTGCCACTTCTTCAATTTGTACTCCTCTCATACTTAATTGTATCCCATGCTGTTTTGGTCTTTTCCTAGTTGAACAGACCAACATAACTTTGGTTTTCTTGGTGTTTAAAGCAATTCCCATTTCCTGATAATCTCCAAATCTCCTTGCAAAGCTTACTGTACCTGTTGAACCGATTGTCTTGCTGCATAAATTGTAGTATCATCTGCAAATATAGTAGCTTGAGTTTCAACCAAGGCATAGGGAAGGTCATTGGTGTATATTAAGTAGAGAAGTGGCCCAAGGCAGCTGCCCTGCGGTAATTCCACAGTTTAACACATTAGGGGAAGAAAATTAACCATTGATATAGGTGGACTGTTTCCTGTCAGTTAGATATGACTATACCCAATTCAATGCTACCTCCTTAAAACCATAATGCATTAATTTTGTCAAAATAATTTCATGATCCACTAAATCAAATGCTGCACTGAAATCTAAAAATTGTACACCTACAAACCTGCCATTATCCATAGCTGTAACGGCGTTCTTCGTTTGTAGAAAGAGAGTCGGACCGAAATGCAGCATGGTGGTTACTCATGACTTTAATGAACAAAGTGACACATGAAATAACTATACAAATACAAAAACAACAAACGGAACGTGAAACCTAATTACAGCCTATCTGGTGAAACTACACAGAGACAGGAACAATCACCCACGAAATACACAGTGAAACCCAGGCTACCTAAATACGGTTCCCAATCAGAGACAACGAGAATCACCTGACTCTGATTGAGAACCGCCTCAGGCAGCCAAGCCTATACAACACCCCTACTCAACCGCAATCCCAAATACTACAAACCCCAATACGAAAAATACAATATATAAACCCATGTCACACCCTGGCCTGACCAAATAATTAAAGAAAACACAAAATACTAAGACCAAGGCGTGACAATAGCATTGAGCCACTGGTCAGTCATGTCAACCAATGTAGTGGTAGTGGAATGGTTTTCGCGATAAGCATGCTGATTGGCTGTAATCAGATCATTCTTTTCCATATACACCCACATTTGTCTACTCACAATACCCTCCAATATTTTACTGAGTGTAGGGAGTCCATGGTGGCGGCTCTGGCTCGGGACGTGGACCCCACTCCATAAATGTCATAGTTCCTCCCCCTCGTGTCCTGGGATAATCCACCCTCTCCGCCGACCATGGCCTAATAGTCCTCACCCAGAACCCCACTGGACTGAGGGACAGCTCGTGACTGAGGGGCAGCTCGGGACTGAGGGGCAGCTCGGGACTGAGGGGCAGCTCGGGACAGAGGGGCATCTCGGGACAGAGGGGCATCTCGGGACAGAAGCAGCTCGGGACTGAGGGGAAGCCCGGGACTGAGGGGTAGCTCGGGACTGAGGGGTAGCTCGGGACTGAGGGGAAGCCCGGGACTGAGGGGAAGCCCGGGACTGGGGGGAAGCTCGGGACTGAGGGGCAGCTCGGGACTGAGGGGAAGCCCAGTACTGAGAGGAAGCCCAGTACTGAGAGGAAGCCCAGTACTGAGATGAAGCTCAGGCAGGTAGTAGGCTCCGGTAGATCCTGGCTGGCTGGCGGATCTGGAAGATTCTGGTTGACTAGCAGATCTGGAAGATTCTGGTTGACTGGCAGATCTGGAAGAGACTGGTTAACTGGCAGATCTAGAAGATCATGGCTGACTGGCGGATCTAGCTGCTCTATGCAGACTGACAGCTCTGGCTGCTCCATGCAGGCTGACAGCTCCTTGCAGACTGACAGCTCCTTGCAGACTGGCAGCTCCTTGCAGACTGACAGCTCCTTGCAGACTGACATCTCTGGCTGCTTCATACAGACTGACAGCTCTGGCTGCTTTATGCAGACTGGCAGCTCTGGCTGCTTCATACAGACTGACAGCTCTGACTGCTCCATGCAGGCTGACAGCACCCTGCAGACTGGCAGCTCCTTGCAGACTGACAGCTCCTTGCAGACTGACAGCTCCTTGCAGACTGGCAGCTCTTTGCAGACTGACAGCTCTGGCTGCTTCATGCAGACTGACAGCTTTGACTGCTCCATGCAGGCTGACAGCTCTGATTGCTCCATGCAGGCTGGCAGCACCTTGCAGACTGGCAGCTCCTTGCAGACTAGCAGCACAGGCTGCTCCGAACAGGCAGGAGGCTCCGGCAGCGCTGTAGAGGAGGAAGGCTCTGATAGCGCTGAACAGACAGGAGACTCCAGCAGCGTTGTAGAGTAGGAAGGCTCTGATAGCGCTGAACAGACAGGAGACTCCAGCAGCGCTATAGAGTAGGAAGGTTCTGATAGCGCTGAACAGACAGGAGACTCCGGTAGCGCAGGAGAGGAGAAAGGCTCCGACAGCGCAGGAGAGGCGAGGCGCACTGTAGGCCTGATGCGTGGTGCTGGCACTGGTGATACTGGAGCGAGGACACGCACAGGAAGCCTGGTGCGGGGAGCTGCTACCGGAGGACTGGTGTGTGGAGGTGGCTCTGGATAGACCGGACCGTGCAGGCGCACTGGAGCTCTTGAGCACCGAGCCTGCCCAAGCTTACCTGGCTCGATGCCCACTCTAGCCCGGCCAATACGAAGGGCTGGTATGAACCGCACCGGGCTATGCACCCGCACTGGAAACACCGTGCGCTCCATAGCATAACACGGTGTCTGCCCGGTCTCTCTAGCCCACCGGTAAGCACAGAGAGTTTGCGCAGGTCTCCTACCTGGCATAGCCATACTCCCTTTAAGCCCCCCCCCCCAATAATGTTTTTGGGCTGCTTTTGCCGTGCTGCCTCCTCATACCAGCGCCTTTCCGCTTTAGCCGCCTCTATTTCTTCCTTGGGACGGCGATATTCTCCAGGCTGAGCCCAGGGTCCTCTTCCGTCTAATATCATCTCCCAAGACCAGAAGTCCTTATATCGCTGCTCCTCACGATTAACAGGGAGAGTAGGCTCAGGTCTGACTCCTGACTCTGCTACTCTCTCCCTGAGCCCTCCCCCAATAAATATTTGGGGTGACTTTCGGGTTTCGCTCTGCGCCGCCGTGTCTTTCTTTTCGACTCCATTCGCCTATAGCCCTCTTCGCACTGCTCCAGCGAATCCCAGGCGGGCTCTGGCTCTCTCTCTGGGTCGACCGCCCACCTGTCTATTTCTTCCCACGTCGTATACTCCAAGCCTCTGCTGTCCATAACGTCCTCCCTTCGCTGCTGCCTGTTAACACGCTGCTCGGTCCGAGTGTGGTGGGTGATTCTGTAACGGCGTTCTTCGTTTGTAGAAAGAGAGTCGGACCGAAATGCAGCGTGGTGGTTACTCATGACTTTAATGAACAAAGTGACACATGAAATAACTATACAAAAACAGCAAACGGAACGTGAAACCTAATTACAGCCTATCTGGTGAAACTACACAGAGACAGGAACAATCACCCACGAAATACACAGTGAAACCCAGGCTACCTAAATATGGTTCCCAATCAGAGACAACGAGAATCACCTGACTCTGATTGAGAACCGCCTCAGGCAGCCAAGCCTATACAACACCCCTACTCAGCTGCAATCCCAAATACTACAAACCCCAATACGAAAAATACAATATATAAACCCATGTCACACCCTGGCCTGACCAAATAATTAAAGAAAACACAAAATACTAAGACCAAGGCGTGACAATAGCATTGAGCCACTGGTCAGTCATGTCAACCAATGCAGTGGTAGTGGAATGGTTTTTGCGATAAGCATGCTGATTGGCTGTAAGCAGATAATTCTTTTCCATATACTCCCACATTTGTCTACTCACAATACCCTCCAATATTTTACTGAGTGTAGGGAGTAGACTAATTGGTCGACTATTGGCAGGAGTAATGGGTTCTTTGCAGTCTTTCGGAATAGGACACAGTTTCGCATGCTTCCATGCATTTGCAAACAACCCCTTTTCCAGTGACCAATTAAATATGTATCTCAGTGGAACTGCAATCTGGGGAGCAGCACAGGGAAGCAAAAAAATTGTCCATAAGGCCATAACCTGTAGGTAATGACTTCAATAGGTTTTAGGGATTTGGTTCCGCTGGCGACCAGACCGTCACCTAAACAACAGATTTTGCAGTAGCCGGCGCTACCCAAAACGCAGAAATAAAATATAAAACATTCATTACCTTTGACGAGCTTCTTTCTTGGCACTCCTATATATCCCATAAACATCACAATTGGGTCTTTTTCCCGATTAAATCCGTCATTGTATAGCCAAAATGTCGTTTTCTGAAGACCGGTCTGATCCAGGAATATTCCATTTTACAAGACGCAACGTCACTTTTTAAAATGACAAAAGTTGCCTATAAACTTTTACAAATCACTTCAAACTACTTTTCTAAACCAACTTTAGGTATTAATAAACATGAATAATCTATAAAATTGATCGCGGAGCGATCTGTATTCGATAGCAGCAAGTCTTGAAATCATCGTCCATGTTTTCAATTTCACAACATCCTGTGGTGAGCCTAAAACAGGAAGGGCCAAAACGTCATCTAACCAAGGATAAAGCAGACTGGAAATCCCAGTACTGGCGACATCGTGTGGAAGCTGTAGGCGTTTACAGGGCATCCTCATTTATTTTCTGTTTCTATTTACCCAGTTCATCATCAATCCATGGAGATGGATGGGCACCAACTGTTCTCTTTCTTATAGGGGCATGATAGTCCATCTCCATGGCTTGATGATGAACTGGTTAGTCGAGCAAATTGAGGTAATATGTGCATGTAGGTAGAGCTAAAGTGAGTATGCATAGATAATAAACAGAGAGTAGCAGCAGTGGAAAAATGGGGGGGGGGTCAATGAAAATAATCTGGGTAGCCATTTGATTAGCTGTTCAAGAGTCTTATGGCTTGGGGAAGAAGCTGTTAAGAATCCTTTTGGACCTAGACTTGATGCTCCGGTACCGCTTGCCTTGCAGTAGCAGAGAGAGCAGTCTATTACTAGGGTGGCTGATGTCTTTGGCAATGTTTAGGGCCTTCTTCTGACACCGTCTGGTATAGAGGTCCTGGATGGCAGGAAACTTAGCCCCAGTGCTGGGCCGTGCGCATCACCCTCTGCACAGCAGGGCTGGTGGACCAAAGCATCAAACTTGGCCTTCAGTTAGGGTTAGGTTTCAAATCTAATTTTGGCATTTTGGAGATGGGCAGGTTTTAGCCTTAATTATGAATTTATAACTGGTGATGACCAGGGGGAATGTTTTTGCTAGCAAGGGACATAGCCTGATGACAAATACTTTACTCAGTAAGGTCACTCCCAAAAAATGCTATGGTCACTCCCACTTATGCCAACTTTGAATGGTTGATATCCCAGGTTCATATGTGCTGTGTGCGCAATAGCCTGGGGACGACGTTACACCAAGAAACACTTACCTTGATGAAAGCCCCCAACCAAGTTACATGTTCTTCAGTACACAACCACACACACACAACAATGTAATGAGCCATACTGTGTTGGACCCAGTCAGGTCTTCGTCCACTTCGCTGCTGAAAGATTAGCCACAAAATGTTGGCACCATTGCAACAGGACTACTCCAAAACATCTTGGTTCTGACACACACACACACACACATAATGTAACCCCTGGTCTCCAGCATGGGAACAGAAGGGGAATACCTGGTGCGGTAGTCTCAGGTTGGACTTCTCCAAAGACAGACAGGCAAACTCTAGCTTTGCAAGTCAATCAAGTCATTGAAATACCTCTCAGACCCTACAGTAACCTGTGGATCATGAGAGAACCTTCATAAATCAGCTGAAGGTTAAAAACCTATTTATTTACACGTTATGTAGTGTCCTGTAGTACTTAGTTTAAAGGTTATTCATAACACATCCATAAAGACACTATATCGCATGACACTACTTACTTTAAAGTCAGACACCTTTGGTCATTCATTACATAAAGGCTTAATGATATAAACAAATGTATTAACAACTAAAACAAATAAACATTAAAGACATGTTTAAACCATACATTTCCTTTTATTTTGACATGTTTTTAACAATACAAGTACATACATTTTCGAAAAGTCCAACAATGCAATTACATTGGACATTACATTGAACATTACACAGGGCTGTAAATAGTGTAGCTTGTCCCTAAGTTTCGGACAAATATTTCTTGGCTCTGCCTGCAGGAGGTAGAGCATGTTGTTTCCAACCTTAAAGCAACAAAGAAAGTTAGCAGGTCTGTTAGGAAATGCTTTTGTCACACCATCTGGATAAGGGCATTTCTGCTCTGCACCAGAAATACTCTAAATGGGGAGATGGGAAAACTCCATTCGATTCGTATTATTATCTCTTTCCTTTCCAAATCTCATGATGTGACGATGAGACATGTCTGTATCTAGTGGGATTTTTATTTAGCAGAGTGACTAGCAATTGCTGTGAAGTCACCAAAATTATTTGAAAGGCCGATTGAGGTAGCTATGTAATCTAACTCAACAGTTAACTACTACAAATTCATTTCAATTGCCATAAATAAAGGTTAACATACTCATACTCGTCTTTCTTCACTACAGAATCATTTAGATTTTTCTCAGAACTCAAAAGTCATCCCCTCATGTGATTTAAGCATTGTGAGGACACAGAAAATCAAATGTTGTTGTTTTTCCGTTAAAAAAGTGTGAAAAAAACTTGTGGGAAACATGACAAAATTGGGGGAAATCTGAAAACAAAACCGAATTAGGCAAAAACTGTTAACAGATTTTAAATGGCCCTACCAACATTTGTATGCTGTGCATGACTGCACTTTAGAGTGTGTGTCATCCTGCTGTACATCATTTGGGGAAAGTTGATACAATATTGGCTGGGACATCATAGAAAATGCATTAAAAGTATAGGGAGAATAACTTTATTCTCTGCGAACGGTGATCAGCGTTTATCCACCTATTTTTTTTACCACTACATTACTGCTAGAAATGTTTTAAGAGTAATATAATATAATATATACAATTTAGCAGATGCTTTTATCATGCATTTATACGTATGGGTGGTTCCGGCAATCGAACCAACTATCATGGCATTGCAATACTTCACCAAGATGCATGACAAGGTTATAAAGGCTTTGTTAAGCCTCAATGTAATATGATTTATAAAGCCTTCATTAAGTGGTGCTTATGCCACCCTTTGTAAAGCACACTGTCATATTTGACATAGTGGACTATGTCTCTATTGAAATAGGTGGTTATGATACAGTTATGCCACATTTATGAACCCTTTAAAGAGCGTGACATATGGTTATAGATCATTTGTGACCATGAGGGATCCGCGCCCCGTGCATTGACTCAATCGCTGTGGCAATAAGAAGTAGTGGGTAACTGTACCTCACTGTGATTTGATTGAGACCTCTATAGTCAATGCACGGGCGCAGACCTCCATCCTTCTTCTTCACAAAAAAAGAAAGCCGAGGAGGCGGGTGAAGTGGAGGACCGAATGTACCCCTGACGCAGGGATTCGGAGACATATGTCTCCATAGCCCCCGTTTCCACTTGCGACAGGGGATACCCGTGACTCCTGGGAAGTACAGCGTCTACCAGGAGATTTATCGCACAAACCCCCTGTCGATGGGGTGGTAGTTGAGTCGTGTTCTTCTTACAGAAAGCAAGAGCCAAATCGGCATATTCAGGGGGAATGCGCACGGTGGAGACCTGGTCTGTATATTCCACCGTGGTAGCACCAACAGAAACCCCTACAGACCTCCCCGAGCACTCTCACCAACACCCCGTGAGAGCCCTCTGCTGCCAGGAAATGGTGGGGTTATGACGAGCCAACCAGGGAAGGCCTAGTACCATGGGAAACGCAGGAGAGTCAATGAGAAAGAGACTGATTCTCTTCTCGTGACCCCCCTGCGTCTCCATGGCCAGGGAGATGGTGGCTTCCCTGATTAGCCCAGACCCTAATGGTGGACTATCCAGAGTGTGATCCAGGAACGGTCTATCCACAGGAATAATGGAATCCCTAAACTAAGTGCTAACGCTCTGTCGATAAAATTCCCAGCTGCTCCTGAATCGATGAGCGCCTTATAATGGGAATGCGGGGAGAACTCAGGGAAACAAACAGGCACAAACACGTGGACAACAGAGGACTCTGGATGAGAGTGGTGCAGACACATCTGGGGTGACGTCAGAGTGCCCTGCCTGCTGCCTCAACTCCCAAAGGGACCAACCCGGCACCGACCGGCAGTGTGCCCTCTGTGACCACAGAGGGTGCACGTGAAGGCCCCTCCTCCAGGCTCCCTACACTCAGCCCCTCCCAACTCCATGGGCGCAGGAGCGGGAATGCTGGGAGATGGAACCGACAGAGCCCCCTCAGGACGTCCATGGATGACCAGCAGGTTTTCCAACCGGATGGACAGATCCAGCAGTTTGTCAAAGGTGATGGTGGCATCCCTGCAGGCCAACTCCGGTCGGATGTCCTCACGTAGGCTGCATCGATAGTGGTTGATTCCCCAATCAATCTGCATGTACAGTGGGGCAAAAAAGTATTTAGTCAGCCACCAATTGTGCAAGTTCTCCACTTAAAAAGATGAGAGAGGCCTGTAATTTTCATCATAGGTACACTATGACAGACAAAATGAGAAAAAAATCCAGAAAATCACATTGGAGGATTTTTAATGAATTTATTTGCAAATTATGGTGGAAAATAGGTATTTGGTCAATAACAAAAGTTTATCTCAATACTTTGTTATATACCCTTTGTTGGCACTGACAGAGGTCAAACGTTTTCTGTAAGTCTTCACAAGGTTTTCACACACTGTTGCTGGTATTTTGGCCCATTCCTCCATGCAGATCTCCTCTAGAGCAGTGATGTTTTGGGGCTGTTGCTGGGCAACACAGACTTTCAATTCCCTCCAAAGATTTTCTATTGGGTTGAGATCTGGAGACTGGCTAGGCCACTCCAGGACCTTGAAATGCTTCTTACGAAGCCACTCATTCGTTGCCAGGGCGGTGTGTTTGGGATCATTGTCATGCTGAAAGACCCAGCCACGTTTCATCTTCAATGCCCTTGCTGATGGAAGGAGGTTTTCACTCAAAATCTCACGATATATGGCCCCATTCATTCTTTCCATTACACGGATCAGTCGTCCTGGTCCCTTTGCAGAAAAACAGCCCCAAAGCATGATGTTTCCACCCCCATTCTTCACAGTAGGTATGGTGTTCTTTGGATGCAACTCAGCATTCTTTGTCCTCCAAACACAACTAGTTGACTTTCATCTGACCATATGACATTCGTCCAATCTTCTTCTGGATCATCCAAATGCTCTCTAGCAAACTTCAGACGGACCTGGACATGTACTGGCTTAAGCAGGGGGACACGTCTGTTGCTACAGGATTTGAGTCCCTGGCGGCGTAGTGTGAACCGGATGGTAGGCTTTGTTACTTTGGTCCCAGCTCTCTGCAGGTCATTCACTAGGTCGCCCCGTGTGGTTCTGGGATTTTTGTTCACCGTTCTTGTGATCATTTTGAACCCACGGGGTGAGATCTTGCGTGGAGCCCCAGATCGAGGGAGATTATCAGTGGTCTTGTATGTCTTCCATTTCCTAATAATTGCTCCCACAGTTGATTTCTTCAAACCAAGCTGCTTATCTACTGCAGATTCAGTCTTCCCAGCCTGGTGCAGGTCTACAATTTTGTTTCTGGTGTCCTTTGACAGCTCTTTGGTCTTGGCCATAGTGGAGGTTGTGGACAGGTATCTTTTATACTGATAACAAGTTCAAACAGGTGCCATTAATACAGGTAACAAGTGGAGGACAGAGGAGCCTCTTAAAGAAGAAGTTACAGGTCTGTGAGAGCCAGAAATCTTGCTTGTTTGTAGGTGACCAAATACTTATTTTCCACCATAATTTGCAAATAAATAAATTAAAAATCCTACAATATGATTTTCTGGATTTTTTTTCTCATTTTGTCTGTCATAATTACAGGCCTCTCTCATCTTTTTAAGTGGGAGAACTTGCACAATTGGTGGCTGACTAAATAGTTGTTTGCCCCACTGTACATGTAGATTGATTGGGGAATGAAAACCAGGTGTGCAGAGAACAAGACAAAACAAATGGATACATGAAAAATGGAGCAGCGATAACTAGAAAGCTGGTGATGTCGACCGCCGAATGCTACCCGAACAAGGAGAGGAGCCGACTTCGGTAGAAGTCGTGACAACATGTTAATATTATCTTCTGATTATAGTTATTAGATGTCATCTTTTAACTGTATGCAATCTATTAGCTTCCAAAATGTAAGTAGGTATATCTTGCTGTCCGATAACACGCTCTGATATATTGGCTTGTCCTGGACTTTGTGAAAACCACATTGAGTGAATGTTGGAAAAATATATTGGTTCCTTTCTAAACATAGCAATGTGAATGCAAAGAGGTCTCAGACCACAAAAAAAATAAGCTGAACTGGAAAAATAGTTGAGTCCTCATTCAAAGGCAAGGTCAGTGTGAATATAAAGTTATTTAGCTGTTATTTTTTAGATCTTCTGGTAGACGCTGTACTTCCCAGGAGTCACGTGTATCCCCTGTCGCAAGCGGAGACGGTGGCTATGGAGACATATGTCTGCGAATCCCTGCATCAGGGGTACATTCAGCCCTCCATTTCATCCGTTTCTTTTTTGTGAAGAAGAAGGATTGTGGTTTGCTCCCATGTATTGATTATCGAGGTCTAAATAAAATCCCGGTGAGGTATAGTTACCCGCTACCTCTCATAACTACGACGATTGAGTCAATGCACGGGGCACGCTTCTTCACTAAAATGGATCTCAAGAGTGCGTACAATCTGGTGCGTATTCGGAAAGGAGACGAGTGGAAGACGGCATTTAGCACCACCTCAGGGCATTATGAGTACCGCGTCATGCCATATGGGTTGATGAATCAGTCTTCCAATCATTTGTAGATGAGATTTTCAGAGACCTGCATGGACAGGGTGTAGTGGTGTATATCGATGACATCCTGATATACTCCGCTACAAGCGCTGAGCATGTGTCAATGGTGCGCAAAGTGCTTGGTCGCCTGTTGGAGCATGATCTTTATGTCAAAGCTGAGAAATGCTTGTTCTTCCAACAGTCCATCTCCTTCCTAGGGCATCGGATTTCCATGTCAGGAGTGGAGATGGAGAGCGACCACATTGCAGCCGTGCGTAATTGGCCGACTCCCACCATGGTAAAGGAGGGGCAGTGATTCTTAGGGTTTGCCAACTACTACCGGAGGTTAATCAAGGGTTTTGGTCAGGTTGCTGCTCCCATTACCTCACTGCTAAAAGGTGGCCCGGTGCACTTGCAGTGGTCAGCTGAGGCGAACTGGGCTTTTAGGCACCTGAAGGCTCTGTTTACCTCGGTTCCTGTGTTGGCTCATCCGGATCCCGCTTTGCCGTTCATAGTGGAAGTGGGGATAGGAGCTGGGATAGGAGCTGTTGGCTGTCGTCAAGGCCTTGAAGGCGTGGAGACATTGGCTTGAGGGGTCTAAACACCATTTTCTCATCTAGACTGACCATCGCAATCTGGAGTACATCCGGGAGGCGAAGAGACTGAATCCTCGTCAGGCAAAGTGGGCCATGTTTTTCACTCGTTTTGTGTTTACCCTCGCTTACAGACCAGGCTCCCAGAACGTTAAGGCAGACGTACTGTCCCGGCTGTGTGACACGGGGGAGCGGTCCATGGATCCCACTCCCATACTCCCGTTTTCTTGTTGGGTGGCGCCGGTAGTGTGGGAGCTGGACGTGGACAGTGAGAGGACGTCACATGCAGAGCCCTCTACCCCTCAGTGTCCAGCTGGGCATCTGTACGTTCCATCTGCTGTCCGCGACCGACTGATATATTGGGCCACACGTCACCCTCCTCTGGTCATCCTGGGATAGGTTGGACGGTGCTCTATCTTGATGGGAGGTACTGGTGGCCCACTTTAGCTGTGAGGATTTATGTTTCCTCCTGCTCAGTGTGGGCCCAGGGCAAGGCTCCTAGACACCTGCCCAGAGGTATGTTACATCCATTACCCGTTCCACAACGGCCGTGGTCGCACCTGTCGGGGGATTTTCCACCTACACAGGGTAACACCTTCACAGGGTAACACCACGATCCTGGTCGTTGTGGATTGTTTTTCTAAGTCCTGTCGTCTCCTCCCTTTGCCCGGTCTCTCTACGGCCTTACAAATTGCAGAGACCCTGTTTACACACTTTGTCCAGCACTATGGGGTGCCTGAGGGTATAATGTCTGACCGGGGTCCCCAGTTCACATCAAGGGTCTGGAAGGCATTCATGGAACGTCTGGGGGTCTCGGTCAGCCTTACTTCAGGTTTTCAGGCTCTGATCAGGCCCTACACCCAAACAAGGGCACTGCGTTCATCCACCTCTGGCCTGCTCGCCTCCCTACCACTGAGGAAGTACAGTTCCCGCGCAGCCCAGTCAAAACTGTTCGCTGCTCTGGCCCCCCAATGGTGGAACAAACTCCCTCACGACGCCAGGACAGCGGAGTCAATCACCACCTTCCGGAGACACCTGAAACCCCACCTCTTTCAGGAATACCTAGGATAGGATAAAGTAATCCTTCTCACCCCCCTTAAAAGATATAGATGCACTATTGTAAAGTGGCTGTTCCACTGGATGTCTTAAGGTGAACGCACCAATTTGTAAGTCGCTCTGGATAAGAGCGTCTGCTAAATGTAAATGTAAAATGTAAATGTTTTCACCCCAAGAGTAATGGGCAGGAGAGAGTTAACCAGGATGTGGGTAGATTTCTGCGGTCTTATTGCAAGGACCGGCCAGAAGAGTGGGCGAATTTCGTGCCCTGGGCAGAGATGGGCCCAGAACTTGCTACGCCACTCCTCCACTAACCTTTCTCCCTTTCAATGTGTATTAGGGTATCAGCCGGTTCTGGCCCCTTGGCATCAGAGTCAGACCGAGGCTCCTGCGGTGGACAATTGGTTCCGACGGGCGGAGGAAACCTGGGAGGCCACCCATGTCCACCTTCAGTGGGCCATACTGCGCCAGAAAGTTGTCAGACCATCACCGCAGTGAGGCCCCGGTGTTCGCACCAGGGGACAGGGTCTGGCTCTTGACCCGAAACCTGCCCCTCCGCCTGCCCTGCCGGAAGCTGGGTCTGCGGTTTGTGGGGCCGTTTAATTTCCTGAGGAGAGTGAAAGAGGTAGGTTATAGGTTACAGCTACCCACTAATTAACGTATTAACCCCTTGTTCCATGTGTCTCTCCTCAGGCCGGTGGTGTCTGGCCCGCTCCAGGAGGCTGAAGTGCGGGATGTTCCTCCGCCCCCTCTGGACATCGAGGGGGTCCCGGCGTACTCCGTTTGATCCATCTTGGATTCGAGACGTCGGGCGAGGGGCCTTCAGTACCTTGTGGACTGGGAGGAGTACGGTCCGGAGGAGAGATGCTGGTTTCGGTGGAGGACGTGTTAGATCCTTCCATGCTACGAGAATTCCACCGTCTCCATCCGGATCGCCTTGCGCCTCATCCTCCGGGTCGTCCCCGAGGCCGGTGTCGATAGCCACGCGTTGGGGGGTACTGTCACGACTTCTGCCGAAGTCGAAGCCTCTCCTTGTTGTGGGTGGACGTCACCGGTCTTCTAGCAATCATTGATCCATTTTTCATTTTCCATTGGTTTTGTCTTGTCTTCCTACACACCTGGTTTCAATCCCATTCATACCTGTTGTGTATTAAACCCCTGTTTCCCCTCATGTATTTGTCAGAGATTGTTTGTTTGTTCAGTGTTGTGCTGTTTGTATTGGTGCGCAACGGGTCCTCGTACCCACTTTGTTTTATTGTTATTTGGTGTTGGAGTTATGTTTCATTTATTATTATTAAACAACAAATTTATTTTCATTCAGTTTGTTTCTCTTGTGCCTGACTTCCCTGCCACCTATACACACGATTCTGACATACAGTCAAAAAATACAAAAATTACAAAAAAAGTACAAAAATTATACTTAAATCCAAACTGGTTCTCTAGTAAATTGGTAAGAATGTCTCGTCCTATGTTTAAGAAGGGCCTTTTTCCCCGCTCACTTTCGGTTGTTTGAAAAGGAAATAATCTCCAAAATATCTTTATTTTTTAAACAAGCCTTGGAAAGTTGGTTGCAATTTCAGTTTAATCCCCCTGAAAAATAAAACAAATAATACAACAAATATTGTGATTAAACTCAAATATAGTAATTGATAATAAAAAAACATATTTTTCAAAAGAATATTTAAAAAAGGTATAATTTTAGTGAATGATATCATATACAGGACTGGTGGAGTTGTGTCACACATACAGCTAACACATACATATGGAAATGTCTGCTCTACCCAAAATTACAACCAATGGATTGCAGCATTACCACAAAAATGGATGTGGAGAGAAAAAAGGTAAGAAACTTGTATGTCGGCCCTGTATTAAAGAACATAAATGGTTAACATGCACATACTACCTCAATCAGCATGACTAACCGGTGTCTGTATATAGCCTCACTACTGTTATTTTCAACTGTCTTTTTGCTGTTGTTTTATTTCTTTACTTACCTATTGTTCACCTAATACCTTTTTTTCACTATTGGTTTGAGCCTGTAAGTAACAATTTCACTGTAAGGTTGTATTCGGCACATGTTACAAATACACTTTGATTTGATTTGGAATACACATGGGATAATGGGGAAGATGGGCAGCACCTGGAGGGGGGTGGAGACAAAAGACAGGTGAAAACAGATCAGGGTGTGACAAAACCTATGGTGAATCATTTCTATCCTGATTGGAGTGGTGTCTTCGCACCCTACAGTTGTCTGTCCATTGCATCTAAACAACTATAGCTCTATAGCAAGCAGCTCTATTTGCACTGATTGGTGAAGTATTTGAAAGTCGAGCTAAACGTAATTATTTTTCTGATTTCAGATATTTAAAAATGAACAGGATGGAACGATATAAACCAGTACTTTTCTTGGTTCGAACTGGTACAGAACTTTATTTTGCTGGTCGGAACAGTGGAACGGAACAGAAAAAAATTGTTCTGTTCATAACGAACCAATTGGAAGAGAATGTTGGTTCCAAACCCTGGTTATGAGGGACAAAACACAGACAACCCTAAAAAATAATTTTGCACGCCCAATTTTTCAGTTTTTTATTTGTTAATAGAGCTACTAGTTCCCCTTTGGGAACTCACCCCACCCCCCCTGAGCTGTAATGTGGCGCAGGGAACGCAAGAAATAATCCTAAAAATATTTAACCTCCACAGAATCGCTTGAAATGGCTCAAATGAAAGATAAAGAAGTTATTTATCTACCCAGCAAGTCAGATTTCTAAAATGTTTTATGGCGAAAACATAGCACATATTTATGTCCAACCACCACTGCATACATACCTCATTAGCTTAGCCAAGTAGGAAAAAATATGCAATCAACAAACGCAGGATTAAAAGAAAAATCATTTCACTAACCTTTTGAAATCTTCATCAGATGACAGTAATATAACATGTTACACAGTACATTCATTTTTTTTCAATAATATGCAATATATATCCATAAATCTCTGTTTACAATTATGCATCGTTCAAAAAATGCTACTGCAATGTCAGGAGAAATAAATAGCTCCGGCAGATAACGTCAGCTAACAAGGAATACACATCATAAACTTTGACTAAATATGCATGGCAAGATAAACTTCTTCTAAATGCAATTGCTATGTTACAATTATTTTTAACGTTACATTTGGCGTTCACTAGGCTATAATAGAGAGTCGGCGCTCTCATTTAGCATACTGACTCCTCTATCATGGAGTCGACAGAAACCCAAAATGAAGACGTAAATATTACCTTACCATGGCTGTTCTTGCTTCAGAAGACGTGGAAGGGTTAATACTCACCAAGTTAGCGTTCAGTTTTCAAGTCTGTGTCTTTCCGTTCTCAAACTAGACACTTTTAACTAGACACAAATGTATGCAAATTTCAAGTGGATGCGCACCAAAACGTCAAAAGTATACATTATATTTCGAGTAAACTTGTCAAACTATGTTTATAATTAAGCCTTAGCATGTTATAAAGGTCTACAGCAATCGTGAGGGCGAACAGATAAGCACACGTTGTTCAGTCCGTCCTGAGAGAAAGAGAGAGAAATTTCCCAGCTCCCATTGGTGCAACTTTTTTTTTGCGTCACCGGGACGTTTGGTCACACTGAACGTCTCGTGAGCGCGCGATTCTCACAGTTACACGCCTCATCGAAAGCAGGCTTCACGCTGAAGACGTAGAAACTGTTTCCATGGTTATAGCTGTTTGGGAAGTGTGTATACGATGACGTCAAAGTGATGGCAACTTTTCCCATTACAAGAGAGACTTTGGGAGAATGCATGCCCTGAGACTTCTGCTTTAGCTAGAGACAAAATTTAAACGGTTTTATAAGCTTTAGAGTGTTTCCTATTCGATAATAATTTTTATATGCATATATTAGCAACTTTTGACAAAAATGTATCATGGTTTATATGGGTGCCGAATTCCTCCAGAAGGGGCAGTATTCAGGGCTAGCCCTAACTTAAAAAAGTTTGAAATTTCCAATAAATGTCGTTCCACTTCATGATTGTGTCCCACTTGTTGTTGATTCTTCACAAAAAAATACAGTTTTATATCTTTATGTTTGAAGCCTGAAATGTGGCAAAAGGTCGCAAAGTTCAAGGGGGCCGAATACTTTCGCAAGGCACTGTATATATATATATATATATATATATATATATACAAATAAACAGGATTGTCTGCTGAGTACTATTGAGTCATGTTGGGGTTCAGAATGTCAGGGTAAAACTGACACAAGTCCTGCTGAGACTGGAGCTGACCAATGGACACCTTATCACTTAAAACCTCTACGGGATTGGTGTCCCTAAACTGGGACAGTTGTCGCTCAATATGCGATAATGTGACTAGAAAACATTGTAACATAGACATGTCTTATATGGGCGGAAAGCTTACATTCTTGTTAATCTAACTGCAGTGTCCAATTTACAGTAGCAATTACAGGATAGTGCACAACAACAAAACAGTTTTATCACGGCAACTGGTTTGATACATTCACCTTTGAAGGTAAATAATATACTTACATTCAGTAATCTTGCTCTGATTTGTCATCCTGAAGGTCCCCGAGATAAAATATAGTGTAGTTTTGTTTAAAAAAATGAATTTTATATTCAAATGTAGGGAACTTGGTTCTACAGTTTGACCCCACTGCTGTCTCTGGCTCCACACCCACCCGGCACAGCCATCTAGATTTTTGATGGTTAGTGTCTTTTTTGTAGGGAAGCTAATGATCCATCACGTATGACATTCCTGGTAGTGTGTAAACTTACATTTTTTATTACCATAGCATTTATTTATTTATTTTTTATTTTTTTTGGGGTGGATCAGCTTAATATTGCGGAAAGATTGTTGCTTCTTTCAATGTAATTGTCTGCATCATTTCCAATCCCCCATATATTTTTGGGGTAAATATATATATCCATAAACATACACGCATGCAGACATCTACACTTATATACATACACATACCTATATAGACATACATATTTTTTTAAGAATATACCTTTATTATTCCACGCAAACCTTACCACCCTTCCCCCAATTGGAGTAAAGCAATAATCACTTAGGCTTCTACCTTCGGTTTATATCTCTTATACACATTTTACAGACAAAATCTATTTTGTTTGTTTTCCTTCCTCTATTTCTGATGTCCGTCCAGTTTGATTTCTATTTGTAACTGCGATTTCACAGAAGTTCTGAACCTATATATACATTTTACAGACACCGTATGGTTTACATTGGTTATCTTGTTATGGGTCCCACCCTTCAGCACCATTCAACTCTTCCCATCTATCTCTCAACATCATCCATTTTGGATTTCTACTTGCCATATATTTTTCAACTGTGCTGTGATTCTTCACAAACGTTTTGAACCTTTCTATTCTCATAGCTTCTACTGATTGTAAATTAAAAATATATTTTTTTGCTAAAATAATAATTATATTATTGATTGATTGACTATGGCTTTTCAAATCACCCAGTATTGCTATCTGCAGCGTTAGTTCTAGGCAAATGTTGCAATTCTTCAGCCATTCCTGGACCTGTGACCAAAAACGAGCTACATATGGACAATACCTAAATAAATATCTAATGACTCTGTCTCCTCACAGCAGAATCTGCAGAGCTGGGAAGATTGCATCCCCCATATATATATCATTAAATCTATATGGCACAGCTGTCAGTTTTTGATCCTTAAATGAAATTGGTATATGTTTTTATTTATCACACTTTTCTTTAATATGGTTAAAGTAAAGTGACTATGCATATATGATGAACAAAGAGTAGCAGTAGCGTAAAAGAGGGGTATATACCTGTGTTCTGTTGCCAGTTCGTTTTGTTCATAAAACTTACCAGCGTTTGTTTCCCTGCTCCTGCCTGTTTCTTGCTCCTTTTGTCTAGTCCTTCTCTGTATTGACCGTTCTGCCTGCCCTGACCCTGAGATTGCCTGCCATTTTGTACCTTACCCCACCTAACTGGATTATTGACCCCTGCCTGTTCTGACCCTGAGATTGCCTGCCATTTTGTACCTTACCCCACCTTTCTGGATTATTGACCCCTGCCTGCCTGTCTGTCTGTAGTTTGCCTGCCCCTGTGGTTGTAATAAACTCTTGTTACTTCTACACTGTCTGCATCTGGGTCTTACCTAAATGTGATAGTATGAACTGGCCATGACTGACCCAGCAGACTCGTATCACATCCGCAACGTCCTCGCCTCCCAAGAAGCTATCATTGGAAGACACAAGGATTTGCTTCATGGTCTGATGGCAGGGTTCCAGAGCTTGGCCAAACATCACAACAAAGCCTTGAACACATTGCTGGATCAAATCCGTGGGTTGTCTACTAGGCAGCCTACCATGACGGTAACCTCCCAGCCAGTAACCTGGCTGGTAGCAGTGCTTTCACCCCAGTTTCCCGGGAAGCCCGCTTACCTCCCCAGGAACGCTTCGATGGAGAGTCGGGCACCTGTCAGGCGTTTCTCACTCAGTGTTCACTCATCATGGAGCTGCAGCCTTCATCCTTCCCCTCGGACCGCTCCGCTCTGATGTCTGGGAGGGCTCTCGCCTGGGCTACGGCAGCATGGGAACAACAGTCAGCCATATGTTCCAGTCTGGAGGAGTTTGTGGAAGATGGAAAAAAGGTTTTTGCTGCTCCATTCTCCACGAGAGAGGCTGCCTGGAAGTTACTCCACTTTTGGCAAGGCTCCCTCGGTGTGGCAGACTACGCAGTCGATTTTCGCACAATGGCACCTGAAAGTGCCTTGAACTCGGAAGCACTGTTAGACAGGGTTCCTGCACAGAGTTTCGGAGGAAGTAAATGACTAACTTCTCGACTCGCTCATCGCCTTGACCATTCGAATCGTTGGGCGACTACGGGACCGAAGGAAGGAGAGGAGATTCAATTCCACTCGCCCGGCCAAGGATTCCACCTCGCCTCCGAGCTGTCCGGAAGTCCCACGACAGCTCTCTCATCTCCTCTGGCCTTCGAGCCACTCCAGGGGGGCGTGTTCTCCAAGCTGGGCCTACTACCTGGTGCGGATACGGGAGGGGGATGAGTGGAAGACTGCTCTCAACACGGCCAGCGGCCACTACGAGTACCTGGTCATGCCCTTTGACCTTACCAACGCCCCTGCTGTGTTCCAGGCTCTGGTTAATGATGTTCCCCTCAACATGTTGAACCGGTTCATCTTCATCTACCTTGATGACATCCACTTCTTCTCCCGCTCCATCCAAGAACATGTGCTCCACGTCCATCAGTTTCTCCAACGCCTCCTGGAGACCAGTTGTTTGTAAAAGATGAGAATTCCACCTTTCCCAAGGTTCTGTTCACGTGGTCTCCAGCTGCTGATCGGGCGTTCCAGTGATTAGAGCGTAACCAAAAGATTGCTGGATCGAATCCCCGAGCTGACAAGGTAAAAATCTGTCGTTCTGTCCCCTGAACATGGCAGTTAACCCACTGTTCCCCGGTAGGCTGTTTTTGTAAATAAGAATTTGTTCTTAACTGACTTGCCTAGTTAAATAAAGGTTAAATAAATTACAAATGTTACCCCTGCCTGCCTTGACTTGTCGTTTTCCTGCCCCTGTGGTTGAAAATAAACTTGTGTTACTTCTACACTGTCTGCATCTGGGTCTTACCTAAATGTGATAGGTTTGACTTCTTCAGGCTAGGGTCCTTTTTTCTCAATTGCGTAAGTCATATTTGTACTGTTTACCCTCTCTTAGGTAGGGGGCAGTATTTTCAAATCCAGATGAAAAGCGTGCCCAAAGTAAACTGCCTGTTACTCAGGCACTGAAGCCAGGATATGCATATCATTGGTGCCATTGGGGAAAATCCAGACTTTTTGGGATATTAAGAAGGATTTTATCTAACAAAATTACACTACGTTATAGCTTGGACCCTTTGGATGGCAAATCAGAGGAAGATTTTCAAAAAGTAACTGAATATTTAATCGCTATTTGTGAATTTATGAAACCTGTGCGATGGAAAAATATTTTGATGTGGGGCCCCGTCCTCAAACAATCACATAGCATGCTTTTGCTGTAATGGCTACTGTAAATTGAACAGTGTAGTTAGATTAACAAGAATTTAAGCTTTCAACCGATATAAGACACTACATGTTTAATATCCATAATTGTTATGATTATTTATTTGAATTGCGTGCCCTCCAGTGTCACCGTAAGTTGCCCCGCTAGTGGGACGCCTAGCGTGACTCAAGATGGCTGTGCATTTATTGGTGTTAACCTTGCACTCTAAGGGTCTGAGTGGATCTAAACCATGCCAGGAAAATGCACCCCACATCATAACAGAAACTTTATTTTGTCAGATACCTGTAGGTCCCTCCTCAGTCCTCAACCTCCCTTTTCTCAGTCTGTGCAGGTAGTATATGTAGCCGTATATCGATTTCACTTACAGAATTGGATATATGATTTTGTATATTTAACAAGATTGCTTTCAGAAAAATCCAATCATTAGAGCTTAAGGCCTTTGGAAAAACTTATCAAAAAGGCAACAATAATTATGCAAGTGATGACGATTTCATTGCTGAGACAACAGGAATGTAACGTGTGCGTTGAGAGTCGAGAAGCAATTTCAGGGAGTGAGTGTTTTAATAAACCAAAAAAACTATGAACACGAAACATAAACAACACACCATCATGAAAACAGAGTCAATAACACCTGAGGAAAGAACCAAGGGGAGTGACAGATATAGAGAAGATAATCAAGGAGATGATGGAGTCCAGGTGAGTGTCACGAGGCTGCAGGTGCGCAAGACGATGGTGACAGGTGTGCGGGATAACCAGCAGCCGGATGAACGAGAGGCCGGAAAGGGAGTAGATGTGACAGGGAGGGTACTGCCGGTTCAAACATACTGAAAGGAAGTCACTGGCTTTGCAATTTAGCCAGAATGTGTTTGTCATTAGAGCTAATATTTTGGCTTGGTGATCAGTGCTTTAGTTTATAGCCAGTTCTACAATAGGAATCCTGAAAGAAGACTCAACTGTGGGGTGACAGACAGACAGACAGACAGACACTAAACCTCAATCAGAATCAACTGCCCTCAACACTTTGGCCATTAATATGAAAATGTACTATCACCTCTGTCCCAAAGTCTGCTCTCAATATGAAATTCAGATGGGCACAAAAAGGACCCCTTGAGTCTCCCAGCCAATCAAGACTTGAGAAGGAAAGTGCCAGAATGATCCCCCAAACTCCCTAGGGTTACAGGGAGCAATCAGGGACACACAGAGCTATCATCACCTCAATCTGCTTTACTGCAGATTATTCCTGGCAGGCTGTGGTTTCTAACCACGGAGGGAGGCTGAGGGCTCTCCATGTGGTTGGTATTGTGTCCACAAATCAAGCAGAAATTGCCATTCACACCAGACAACTTTTGGAGTTTGTCTAGGACAACTCTCAGCTTGAATCCAATACAGTGCTTCAAACATTTGAAACGTGTCATAGGGTTTAAAGGTTTTGAGAGTGCACAGTTGTCTTCTCTATCTTGTCCCAAGTTCCTGTGGTGGTGGTGATGTGGATTGTATTAAAGTTTGCTGGCCCTACAACTTATTTTAAGTTGTCATGTCATGCTCTCTGAAGTAATAGGAACTTAAGGGAAATACTTACACAATGTACATTTTTTTAAGAAATGTCATCAACATATCTTATTTAAGCTGTTTGTCTCTCTTTCGTTGAATGAGCTGAAAGGTTACATCTCACTTTCCACCTTGATTTTATATGCAGTGCTAAACAATCTTTACACTGTAAAAAAGCTAACGTAACCACTTGCTTAATCAGCATTACAGCGCTTCAGAATGACAAGAAATTGTGCTAATGTGTGAGCATGTGTCTACTCAACAAACTTGCTTGCAGGCTGAATTTTTCCTTGGCAGCACAATATACGTGTCTTGCCCTGGACCAGCCTGAACAGCCTCTAGCGGTCACTATTTACTTGTTTTTTTAACGGATTACTAACTATGTCAGGAAGAACTAAGATCCAGCGGATCTTTGGGCTAGTTTTGGACAAGCATTATAAAGGGTCTCAGTGTAGGAGTGTTGATCTAGGATTAACTCCCCCCTGTTATTCATTATGACCTAAAAGGCAAAACTGTCTCAAGATCAGCACTCCTACTCTAAGGAGATTTATGAAGACGGAAATGTTTTTCACGTGCACATACACTTGTTTAGCTATTCAGGTATGTGAAACTGGTGGGCTCTGTGGACACAATGGTTTGAGAAAGCCTGATGTAGAGTATTTTATGTCCCACGCATTGCTTTGAGGTCATGATTGTGTTTCCTGGACAGTGTAGTGGTTTGCCAGACATCTACAATTTCTCACCAGTGGTCATGTTTTGTATGTTGAACATTGTAGTTCACGTGAGCCTATTGGACAGCAACTACGCCATAGTGGACACTGGAGTCACTGGATGAACAGATAGCATATTTTCAGGAAAAGCTTAAACTTTACAGGAGACTTTGATTTTCAGTTTGAGGACTAATTTGATTGACATTTCAGATCTACCACCAGAGAAGGCAACTTTAAAGGTGCTCTGTAATTTTAAGGAACTAGAGGAACCTCTCTTGGTTTCTTCACTAGACACTGCCAGTCTCTCTCCCTCGATGTCATGCAGTTCCCTTGAGAGTTCTACACCTTCCACCCTTAGCCAATGTCAAAATAATCCGTGGCCATCCACTTTCCCCATTCCTACCTTTTCGTATGATGTTGAACTGAGGCTGCGCAAAGGCAATGGGCTGTATGAGGAGAAGAAAACACATCTGTATGTAAAAAGAGAAATGAAGATGGAGATTTCCATCAAACCATATCCTTGAGCCAGAATATTGATTAGGTTGCTACAGCTCTCATCCTGGAACACCCATGTCTTTGAGAGCCAGGTTAGGGAACGGAATGGTATGGATGGAAGAAGAACATTATTTACAAACTTGGCAACCACCAACAGAAGCTGCGGCATGCAGGTTGCGCCGAAGTACAACTAAACATTTTGAAAAGTGATTGCCAACAGGCTTCTCATGCTGTTTTGAATTTCCTCCTAGACCATTTGACTGGCCATACAGATGAAAGTCTTCAAAGGGAAAGAACAGCGATGGAGTATGAAATTAAAAAGAAGCATTCCCTCATTTCCTCCAAAATGGATTGGACATTTTCATTGAGAAGAAGAGAGATCATAGAAGAGCCACCTCTGGTTACAGAAAGTGATGGCCAGCCCTTTTCCTGGATGATTAGGTACATTCATTTTCCTGTCACCTCACATTACTTGAGTATTGTGTTCTCAAATCTGTCTTGTCAGGGTGTGCACATATTTGTTCTAGTCCTGCACAAACTGGTCTGATTTAACAGCCAGGAGGTTGGTGATTAGGTGATAGAATGAAAATGGTGTATTATGGGGCTAAAACAAGGTCTCCCAAAAGGCATGGATTGAGAATAGTGGAGGCTCCTGGTGGGAATAGTGGGAGGATGGACTTATTTTAATTAAATAGCATCTATTAAGCTTGTCCTTCCGAGCACTCTCACCAGAAGCCTCTACTGAATTTGAGAAGCACTGACTTTCATTAAATGAGAGACAGTGCTTAATTTATTTTCAGCTCTGTACAGAGTTTTACCGAATCACATAGAGGGACCACAAGGGAACTTTCTTTACTTTTTTGGTTACACATGCACCACAACTGATAAAGCTATACAGGGCCAGAAGGGGGGCATTCAGGGATGAACTTCATTCCCTCCTGGACACACTTGATTAACTTCTTAAAAGGGGGCAGCATTTTCACTTTTGGATAAATAGCGTGCCCAATTTCAACTTCCTGTTAGTCATGCCAAGAATATAAGATATGCATATTATTAGTAGATTTGGATAGAAAACACTCTGAAGTTTCTAAAAAGGTTTGAATCATGTCTGTGAGTATAACAGAACTTATGTAGCAGGCAAAATCCCGAGGACTAACCGTTTTCTTTTGAGGTCTCTATCTGTTCAGTGAGTCTTCATAGGCAAACGATATTTCTTAGGAACTTGTTTTCAGTTCCTACCGCTTCCACTGGATGTCACCAGTCTTTGGAATTTGGTTGAGGTTATTCATTTGTGCAATGAAGAAGTACGGCCATCTAGGAACTGCATAACACTGTTGAGAGTTGCGCAAGACTTGAAAAGTAGCTTGGTTTGTTGTGTTCCGGTATTGAACACAGATAGACCCGTCTTCAATTTGTTCGATTATTAAAGTTTAAAAATACCTAAAATTGTATTACAAAAGTAGTTTGAAATATTTGGGCAAAGTTTATAGGCAACTTTTGAAATATTTTGTAGTGACGTTGCGCATTTTGGAAGCTGTTTGTTTCTGGATCAAACGCGCCAAATAAATTGACATTTTGGATATGTATCGACAGAATTAATCGAACAAAAGGACCATTTGTGATGTTTATGGGATATATTGGAGTGCCAACCAAAGAAGCTCGTCAAAGGTAAGGCATGTTTTATGCTACCCTCTTTGTTTACTGTTGTGCTATCATCAGATAAGAGCTTCTTATGCTTTCACCCGAAAAGCCTTTTTAAAATCTGACATTTTGGCTGGATTCACAACGAGTGTAGCTTTAATTGAGTATCTTACATGTGTGATTTAATGAAAGTTTGATTTTTATATCATTTATTTGAATTTGCCGCGCTGCCTTTTCCCTGGCTTTTGGCAGAGTGGGATGCAAGCGTCCCCTATACCATAAGAAGTTATTAACAGGTAACATTGACGTTGTCTTACTGTTTTGGTGTTGAGTAAAAGTGTGGTCACATGAAATGATTAGTCATTGTTTTGTTATGTATCTCTATGGTTGGTTCTTTCTCTTTTTGTTCCTGCCCTGATTCAGCAAGAAAGCATAGTCACTCTCTCTTATGGTGCCAACCCAAAACCTTCTGGGGAGGTTGGGATATATTTTTTTCACAGGGACCTCTCCTGTACAGTTCCAGCAACAATGGTGGATGAATAAGTGTTCCAGCCCAGCATAGCTCAGCTTGACTTGGTTTGGTTTAGTTTAGTAGTGTAAAAAATATATTTATCTTATTTAGTCTGAAGCTATGGTGGTCTAGTCTGTGAGGAAAGCAGAGGAAGAGAGAATGATCATGCAGCCTTTCTGTATCTGGTTCAAAAGTCTTCAGACTAGGGTCTATTTTTCGCCACTTCCTGTCTGACGTGCCCAAAGTAAACTGTCTGTTACTCAGGCCCAGAAGCCAGGATATGCATATAATTGGTACCATTAGATAGAAAACACTTTGAAGATTGTATAAATGTAAAGATAATGTGAGACTATAACACAATTGATATGGTAGGAGAAAATCCAAAGACAAAGTTTGATATTTTGTTTTTTGAGAGGCCATGCTCCTTTCAATGGAAAGCTATGGGTTCTATCCCAAATTGCAATTCCTATGGCTTCCACTAGATGTCAACAGTCTTTGTTCAAGGTTTCAGGCTTGTTTCTTCCCAAACAAGGAAGAATTTAGAGTTTTGGTACTGGGAGTCAGACTTGAAAATCCGTCTGTTTGCGCGACAAAGAGGACGCGCACTTGCTAATTTTGCTTTTCTATTGAACATACTTCTTTCGATATGAAATATTATACTTTAATTACATTTTAGGGTACCTGAGGATTAACTAGATATGTATTTTGACTTGTTTTACCAAAGTTTAGCGATAGCTTTTTGTATTCCTTTCTCTGCATGTTGAATGGGTGGATTACTCAAATCGAATTGTGCACTTGCTAATTTTGTAAAGCCTATTATGTAAAGCCTAATTTTGTAAAGCCTATTATAAATCAGACCATGCAGTTAGATAAACAAGAATTTAAGATTTTAACCGATATAAGACACTTGTATAAACCTAAAAGTTTAATATCCATAATTTTTATGATTATTTATTTGAATTGAACACCCTCCAATTTCACCGGAAGTTGTCGACAGGCGCTACGCCTAGCCCTAACAACTACAATGGAATAGGCCTATGTTGATCAGTCTCCCCTAAAATGTTTACTGTGTTTCAGAACTCTGATGCTATGACCCATCTGAAACTACTGCTTTACATACTCTTGTATTTGAGAGAGAAACCTGCCAGCCTGTTGACTATGTGCATGGTAGGCCAAATTGTTTCTATTGGTGTGTGTGCATGTGTGTCTGGTCTTTCTCCTACAGATTTATTTTATGTACTTGACTGGGTCAATGCTGTGAATTCTATACTGTTTCTCCTGTTTTCACAAGAGCACAAGTCCTGTGACACTTGTGGGAGTCGCAAAGCAAAACGAAGGACACCATTCTGTTCACGAGAATCTGCCCTTTCCACATTCGGGTCATATTATTTTGAAGCCCAAACGGTTTGGACGCGACAAACAGAAGTTGGCACATCGACTGTACCGTCTTCAGACGAGTCCCGTCACCCGTTTGTGAGAGTCTCATCTTTCCATTGAGTCTGACAAACACCACTCTAGCTCTGCCACCTTTCCCCACAGATGCGAGACATTAGAAGATGTGGTGGATTGAGACGCATCCAATGAAATAAAAAAGATATCTCTAGCTTAAAACTGATGGATTTTGATGGGGATTTTTAAAATTGTTACTTATATTGATACACCAGTGTATCAATCAACTCTAGGGGTTCCGTGATCATTAGAAGCCCCTGCCACACATGTCTTGTGTCCAACCCACTGAATTGCTCTTCCACTGTTTCGCCACACCCTGATCTGTTTTTTGGGATTGTCTACACCCCCCTCCAGGTGTCACCCATCTTCCCCATTATCCCCTGTGTATTTATGCCTGTGTTCTCTGTTTGTCTGTTGCCAGTTTGTCTTGTTTGTCAAGTCAACCAGCATTTTTGTCTCAGCTCCTGCCTTTCCCAGTCTCTTTTTTTCTCGCCCTCCTGGTTTTGACTCTTCCCTGTCATGAATCTGAGCCCGTCTGCCTGACCACTCTGCCTGCCCCTGAGCCTGCCTGCCATCCGGTACCGTTGCCCCACTGACCCCTGCCTGCCTTGACCTGCCTATTGCCTGCCCCTGTTGGATTATTAAACCATTGTTCATTTGAAGTTGTCTGCATGTGGGTCTTACCTTCATATCTGATATCTTGATCGATCTGCGTAAGTCATATTTGTACTGTTTAACCTCTTAGGTAGGGGACAGTATTTTAAAATCCGGATGAAAAGCGTGCCCAAAGTAAACTGCCTGTTCCTCAGGCCCAGAAGGTAGGATATGCATATAATCGGTAGATTTGTATAGACAACACTCTAAAGTTTCTAAAACTGTTAAAAAGTAATGTCTGTGAGTATAACAGAACTGACATGGCAGGCGAAACCCCGAGAACAACCCCCCAAAAAAAAATCTGCCTACCACTGTTTTCAACGGCTGTCACTTTTATTATAATGAAAAATCCTCCCAGATTGCAGTTCATAGGGCTTCCACTAGATGTCAACAGTTGTTAGAAAGAGTTTCATGCTGATTTTGGGAAAAATTATTCAGAAATTGTAGTTTTTCTAGGTGGCTCCCATTTTGGCTGTAGTGTTTCCAAGGGAGTGGAAGAGAATCCGTTCTTTGGTATTTTCCTCCTGTAAAGACAATAACGATTCTGTCTTAAATTTGATAGGTACCCTAATACATAAATAAACTAAGGTTTGATTATAAACGTTGTTTGACTTGTTTGGAAAAGTTTATTAGCAACGTTTGGGATTCATTTTATATGCATTTTGATGGAGGGAAACTGGTGGATTATTGACTGAAGTGTGCCAGCTAAACTGAGTTTTATGGATATAAAGAAGGACATTATCGAACAAAAGGACCATTTGTGATGTAACTGGGACCTTTTGGAGTGCCAACAGAAGAAGGTCATCAAAGGTAATGCATTTATTATATCGCTATTTCTGACTTCCTTGGCGCACCTGCCTGGTTGAAATATGTTTTTCCTGTTTTGTATATGGGGCGCTGTCCTCAGATAATCGCATGGTGTGCTTTTGCCGTAAAGCCTTTTTTAAATCTGACACAGCGGCTGGTTTAACAAGAATTTAAGGTTTATTTTGATGTTTTACACTTGTGATTTTATGAAAGTTAAATATTTATAATTCTGTAGTTTGAATTTCGCGCTCTGCAATTTCAACAGATGTTGGCCCGGTGGGATGCTACGGTCCCACCTGCCCATAAGAAGACTATTGTCACCTTGCCCTGTTTTTGAGCAGCATTTCTTTATGAATCCGGTGACTGTTTCATTGACATTATCTCCTGAGGCAACCTGGAATATATTCCAGTCCACGTGATCAACACAGCCTTGGAGCGTGAATTCTGATTGGTTGGACCAACGCTGTACAGACCTAATCACCAGAACTTCCCTCTTGACTCTTTGTTTGGCAGAGAGAAACAAAATGGAGTCATGGTCGGATTTTCCGAAAGGAGGACGGGAGAGGGCCTTATACCCATGTCGAAAATGTGTGTAGCAGTGGTCAAAAGTAGAATTTTATTGTGCTGGTAATAATTTGTAATAAACACTGGATTTTCTACGTTTTTTAAATAAACTTTATTAATTATGAAATTATTACAAATAGTACATTTTACCTCAGCGTTACTCTGGACCCTGATCTCTCTCTTGACGAACATATCAACTGTTTCAAGGACAGCTTTTTTCCATCTACGTAACATTGCAAAAATCAGAAACTTTCTGTCCAAAAATGATGCTGAAAAATTCATCCATGCTTTTGTTACTTCTAGGTTAGACTACTGCAATACTCTACTTTCCGGCTACCCAGATAAAGCACTAAATAAACTTCAGTTAGTGCTAAATACGTCTGCTAGAATACTGACTAGAACCCCAACCTTTTATCCTATTACTCCAGTGCTAGCCTCCCTACACTGTCTTCCTCTTAAGGCAAGGGCTGATTTCAAGGTGTTACTGCTAACCTACAAAGCATTACATGGGCTTGCTCCTACCTACCTTTCTGATTTGGTCCTGCTGTACATACCTACGCGTAAGCTACGGTAACAAGACCCAGGCCTCCTAATTGACCCTATAATTCCTAAGCAAACAGCTGGAGGTAGGGCTTTCTCCTATAGAGCTCAATTTTTATGGAATCGTCTGCCTACCCATGTGAGAGATGCAGACTCGGTCTCAACCTTTAAGTCTTTACTGAAGACTCATCTCTTCAGTGGGTCATATGATTGAGTGTCGTCTGGCCCAGGAGTGTGAAGGTGAATGGAAAGGCTCTGGAGCAATGAACCGCCCTTGCTGTCTCTGCCTGGCAAGTTCCCCTCTCTCCACTGGGATTCTCTGCCTCTAACCCTATTACAGGGGCTGAGTCACTGGCTTACTGGTGCTCTTTCATGCCGTCCCTAGGAGGGTTGCGTCACTTAAGTGGGTTGAGTCACTGACGTGATCTTCCTGTCTGGGTTGGTGCCCCACCTTGGGTTGTGCCGTGGCGGAGATCTTTGTGGGCTATACTCGGCCATGTCTCAGGATGGTAAGTTGGTGGTTGAAGATATCTCTCTAGTGGTGTGGGGGCTGTGCTTTGGCTAAGTGGGTGGGGTTATATCCTCCCTGTTTGGCCCTGTCCGGGGGTATCATCAGATGGGGCCACAGTGTCTCCTGGCCCCTCCTGTCTCAGCCTCCAGTATTTATGCTGCAGTAGTTTGTGTCAGGGGGCTAGGGTCAGTTTGTTATATCTGGAGTACTTCTCCTGTGTTATCCGGTGTCCTGTGTGAATTTAAGTATGCTCTCTAATTCTCTCTCTCTCTTTCTCTCTTTCTCTCTCTCGGAGGACCTGAGCCCTAGGACCATGCCTGAGGGACTACCTGGCATGATGACTCCTTGCTGTCCCCAGTCCACCTGGCTGTGCTGCTGCTCCAGTTTCAACTGTTCTGCCTGCGGCTATGGAACCCTGACCTGTTCACCGGACGTGCTACCTGTCCCAATCTGCTGTTTTCAACTCTCTAGATACAGCAGGAGCGGTAGAGATACTCTTAATGATCGGCAATGAAAAGCCAACTGACATTTACTCCTGAAGTACTGACTTGCTGCACCCTCGACAACTACTGTGATTGTAATTACAGTGGGGCAAAAAAGTATTTAGTCAGCCACCAATTGTGCAAGTTCTCCCACTTAAAAAGATGAGAGAGGCCTGTAATTTTCATCATAGATACACTTCAACTATGACAGACAAAATGAGAAAAAAAAATGCAGAAAATCACATTGTGATCAAACAGTCAATCATGATGAAAATTACAGGCCTCTCTCATCTTTTTAAGTGGGAGAACTTGCACAACTGGTGGCTGACTAAATACTTTTTTGCCCCACTGTATTTGACCATGCTGGTCATTTATGAACATTTGAACATATTGGCCATGTTCTGTAATAATCTCCACTCGGCACAGCCAGAAGTGGACTGGCCACCCCTCATAGCCTGGTTCCTCTCTAGGTTTCTTCATAGGTTTTGGTCTTTCTAGGGAGTTTTTCCTAGCCACCGTGCTTCTACACCTGCATTGCTTGCTGTTTGGGGTTTTATGCTGGGTTTCTGTACAGCACTTTGAGATATCAGCTGATGTAAGAAGGGCTATATAAATACATTTGATTTGATTTGATAGTAATAAAATTCCGCCAAAGAGGGCACTTTTGGTAATTGAATACAGGAAAGAGCTACAAAGAAACCAATTATAATTTCAGTACAGATCTTTTAAATTTAAATGCAACTCTGCCTGGATGTCTAGTTTATGGACCTACGTTGGACATTATAATGGTATGCCAGCCATTCTTTACTGATAGTTGGGGTTAATGTGGTATTACTCGTTGCTTTGTTTCAACACCTGTCTTTTAAGTTGATGGCATGTCACTCATACCCAATGTGTTTTGGTCACTATTTTGTTTGAATGTCATGGCCACCCCATACAATATATTTTACTTTGGCCGACCATCTGGAGGTTAATGCATGGATCTGACTTAACCCAAAATATGTTTACATTTACATTTACATTTAAGTCATTTAGCAGACGCTCTTATCCAGAGCGACTTACAAATTGGTGCGTTCACCTTAAGACATCCAGTGGAACAGCCACTTTACAATAGTGCATCTAAATCTTTTAAGGGGGTGAGAAGAAAAAAATCTAAAATCTTTAAATAATCTCAGTTGCAATAATGTGCAATAATTGTGACTTATTTAAAAATATATATTGTAAGCAATTAATAGAGGCTAATTCAAGGCAACCAGCTGCAATAGGAATGTGAATTTGCTCAACAAAATGACATTGAGGTTGATTCAGAGTACAATTGTAAGGCAACCAGCTGCAAAATAATTTTGAGTTTACGCAACATTTGGGCATGTTGGGTCAGCAAATATGACCAAAGGTTGAGTAAACTCACAATTGCAACTGTTTGCCTTGCAATTGTACATTTTTCAGTGCATTGCAGCATTAGGCAAGGTTTTAACCAAGCATTATCCATCTTATGTGGTCATTAACTGTTGGAACACTATGTATAAAGATAGGTAAGGTAATCCATTTACAATTGCCTTCATGTGCATTGAAGGCATTTTCCTGAGTGTGCAAGTTTAGAAGAATGTTGAGCCCCAGTATTCCCACCCAGTTGACAGTCTTTAATGTAGAAGTGTACTGTTTTAGTGTCTGTGATTGACTGTGTATCGACCCTCTTTAATTGAAATTCATTTACTCCAAAGGAAACGTACCACTGATTCAATACTGGAAGGACCTTGATTGTGAGCTCCATGGCCGTTAGATTACATTCTCCCTTAAAAACCTCTCTCCCAGTCCTTTCAGGATGAATGAACAGGCTACTGCAGTGACTAAGAGCGCTATTATTTTCATAGGGACGTGTGATTGTTTAATATCCCCTTTTTCAATGTAAAATAAGTGCAGATTCAGCTCATACACTGTCTCAATATCAGTGTGAAAAAATATCATATAGCTCTTATTTGACTCCTTACCAAACAAATGTAGCCTTTTAAAATCAAAGGTACATCATTAAGTGTCTACAAAGTGATCCAGAGAAACTGCCTGGCTGGCTCAGCAGAATGGACTAGATGTGTGTTTGTGTGAGAGTGCGTACATGTATGAGTGTCATATAATTGATTTGCCATTTGTATTCTAAGAACAGTATGTCACTATTAGTTTAATTTGTACTCTATTCCCTTTTATCCAAACTTGAGGACGAGCACTGTGAGGGTTTCTCGAGTCTTTTGACATATCTAGTTAAGGTGAATGTCAGTTATCAGTTGAAAGTAAAAGGGGACACTTCTCTCTTGGAACGACTGTTAGACTTGTGGAGAGATTCTAGTCAAACATGTTCAACATTGTTATGATTGCTTTCTGGAATAAAAGATAGCTGTAGAGCAGAGTTTCCCAAATGATGGGAACAGAGTGATCATTACGCACCAGATGAAAGAAAACAGACTGAAACAAGGAGGGACAACCTTGACTTGTCCAATAAGACATGCTCATTTGAACATTCTGTTACCATACTTTTCGAAGCATTTTCCATTGTGTCCAAATTAACATGACTGGTTTATTTGCAGCGTAACAAGAGGCTGCCTCATGACTAGAAACATGTATTTTGTTATATTAGTTGGGCAAAGAAATATTGAAAAAGCTTTTGGTGGGAAACAGCCTAGTTTGGGAACCACTATAAGCTTATGCATAGTTTTCAAAAGATGGGTGTATTTCACCCTTTTCACACTACTGAGTGGAGCGCAGCCAAGCAGAACTGAGCAGGCCTTATTGCGCATACACCATACAGTAGTTGTTGATACCATGCTGAAAATTGGACAGTATACAAATAAAATATCCAAGAAAGCACAGTATGGTTGTCACGTTTTGACCATAGTTCTGTTATTTTATTCTTAGTTTTAGTATGGTCAGGGCATGAGTTGGGGGGGGTCGTCTATGTTTTGTGTTCGGCCTAGTATGGTTCTCAATCGGAGGCAGGTGTCGTTAGTTGTCTCTGACAGAGAATCATACTTAGGTAGCCTGGGTTTCACTTTTGGTTTGTGGGTGTTTGTTTCCGTGTGAGTGTTTGGGCTACACGGTACTGTTTCGGTTTTGTATATTTCACGTTTATTATTTTGTTCCAGTGTTCAGTTGTGGTTTTGAATAAATCAATATGGACACTTACCACACTGCATTTTGGTCCGATCCTTACTCCTCCTCAGACGAAGAGGAGGAAATCCGTTGCAGAAACAAGAGAACCAAGCAGCGTGGCAACGTGCAGCAGCAGCAGCGGCCCGAAAACACAAGACTCCGGGACTTGGGAGGAGATTTTGGACGGCAAGGGACCCTGGGCACAAGCAGGGGAATATCTCCGCCCTAAAGCAGAGCTGGAGGGACTGAAAGCGAAGAGGCGCCGGTATGATGAGGCGGCACGGCAGCGCGGCTGGAAGCCCGAGAGGCAGCCCCAAAAATTTCTTGGTGGGGGGAACACGGGGAGTGTGGCTAAGTCAGGTAGGAGACCTGAGCCAACTCCCCGTGCTTACCGGAGAGCGAGAGGGACCGGGCATGCACCATGTTATGCGGTGGAGCACACGGTGTCCCAGGTGCGTGTGCATAGCCCGGTACGGTACATTCCAGCTCCTCGTATCGGCAAGGCTAGAGTGGGCATCGAGCCAGGTGCCATGAAGCCGGCTCTACGCATCTGGTCTCCATTGCGTCTCCTCGGGCCGGCCTACATGGCACCAGCCTTACGCATGGTGTCCCCAGTTCGCCAGCACAGCCTAGTGTGTGCTATTCCACCTCGCTGCACTGGCCTGGCTACAGGGAGCATTCAACCAGGTAAGGTTGGGCAGGCTCGGTTCTCAAGAACTCCAGTGTGCCTGCATGGTCCGGTCCATCCGGTGCCACCTCGTTGCCAGCCATCTGGTGGCAGCCCCCCGCACCAGGCTATCTCTCCGTCTTCTCCCTACAGGTGCTCCCGCCTGTCCAGCGCTGCCAGAGTCTTCCTCCTGTCCAGCGCCGTCAGAGTCTCCCGTCTGTCCTGAGCCGCCAGAGTCTCCCGTCTGTCCTGAGCCGCCAGAGTCTCCCGTCTGTCCTGACCCGCCAGAGTCTCCCGTCTGTCCTGAGCCGCCAGAGTCTCCCGTCTGTCCTGAGCCGCCAGAGTCTCCCGTCTGTCCTGAGGCGCCAGAGTCTCCCGTCTGTCATGAGCCGCCAGTCAGCCAGGAGCCGCCGGAGCCGCCAGTCAGCCAGGAGCCGCCGGAGCCGCCAGTCAGCCAGGAGCCGCCGGAGCCGCCAGTCAGCCAGGAGTCGCCGGAGCCGTCAGCCAGCCCATCTACCAACAGGTGTCCTTCTTTGCGAGGCATTGGAAAACCTCCTTGGTTTTTGTGTTTGAATCTGAGTTTGAAATTCACTGCTTGACTGAGGGACCTTATAATTATTTGTATGTGTGGGGTACAAAGATGAGGTAGTCCTTCAAAAATCATGTTAAATACTGTTATTGCACAGAGAGTGAGTCCATGCAATTTATTATGTGATTTGTGAAGCAAATCTTTACTCCTGAATGTATTTAGGCTTGCTATAAGAAAGTAGTTGAATATTTATTGACTCAAGACATTTCAGCTTTTCATTTTTATTTATTTGTAAAAACAGAATTCCACTTTGATATGAGGTATTGTCTATAGGCCAGTGACTTTTTTCTCTCACCAATTTAATCCATTTTAAATGTAGGCTCTAACACAACAACACGTGAAAAAATCAAGGGGTGTGAATACTTTTGGGAGGCACTGTAGATTGACACTTTTGTGATTCATCATGATTATTTCTAAGGAACTTGTTCATTGTTTTCCTGACTGTTTTAGCAGCTTTTGTCACACTTCAGTCAGACAACATAGCTATGGCTAAATAGGGCTAATCAGAGATCCATCGTTTCTGTGATTGGGGAGAGAGGGAGATACTGTATGAATTAGCCTGATGGTGAGTGGCTGTCTGTGTTTGTTACCCTCCGAGTAATGATCTACTCAAGCACCCCATCCGGGATTACCGCAGTAACAGCCTTAATCAGGTTAACCTCTGCCCAGACAACAACATTGACGGTGTTCACTCTCAGTCTGCATATCCATCTGCCCTTTTCTCTCCTTCCCCTCCTCCCTTCATTTTGGTCTCTGTCTTCAACATTCTCTCTTTTCCCATCACCCTATTATTCTTTCTCCCTTTCCAGACTACCTCATTTTTTTTGCCTTGACTGTCTTTCACACTACTTTTCCCTCATATCTTTTACTTCTCCCTCTGGCTCTCTTGAATGATGGTTGTAATAATGCATTGGGATGCAGTCCAGATAGGTCCCGCCACATTAAGCTGAGGCCATATGGCGGCTTGCCTCATGAACATACTGTACTTGGAGGTAATTCGGTATCACTCATAAAATCTCCATAGAGTGTTTTGGCCTTCAATGTATAATAAAACACTTGTTTGTGAACCAGTCAGAGGCTGAATGACTATATTTCTTCATCAGATTACAAAAGATCAAGCTTAGAGTAGAGGTAAGGTATATAATAAGTGGTATGAGCAAATAACTCTGATATGCAAAAAAGTGAGAGAAAGATTTAAAACTCCTTAGGGCTAGTTCCCTTTTTTCTCAATTTCCGCCTGAATGACGTGCGCAAAGTAAACTGCCTGTTGCTCAGGCCCTGAAGCCAGGATATGCATATAATTGGTACCATTGGAAAGAAAACACGTTGGGGTTTGTGGAAATGTTAAAATAATGTAGGAGAATATAATGTAAGAGACAATCCAAAGAAAAACCAACCAGAAGTTTTTGTTGTTGAGAGAGACCATCCACTTAGAATGGCAAGTATAAGGTCATATTGAAGATTCCCTGTATGCGATTCCCATGGCTTCCACAGCGTGTCAGCAGTCTATGTTCAAGGTTTCAGGCTTGTAACTTCAAAAATAAATAAGAAATATCAGTTTTAGTACAGGGACACAGTCTTGGAAATTCATGAAGACAGGACGCACCTGTTAAAATCGGTTTCCTATTGACATAGTTATAATATTATATTTTAGGGTATCTGAGGAGTCAATAGAGGAGTCAATAGAAACATATTTTGACTTGTTGAAACAAAGTTTAGGGGTAGATTTTTGGATTCCTTTCTCTGCATGTTGAACTATTAGGTTACTCAAATCGATGGTGCCAACTAAACTGACTTTTTGGCATATAAAGTAGGATTTTATCTAACAAAATGACACAACATGTTTTAGCTGGGACCCTTTGGATGAAAAATCAGAGGAAGATTTTCAAAAAGTAAATGAATATTTAATCGCTATTTGTGAACTTATGAAACCTGTGCCAGTGGAATAATATTTTGATGTGGGCCGCCATCCTCAAACAATCGCATGGCATGTTTTCGCTGTAATAGCTACTGTAAATGGGACAGTGCAGTTAGATTTACAAGAATTGTAGCTTTCAACCGATATAAGACACTTGTATGTACCTAAATGTTTAATATCCATAATTTTTATTGCGCACCCTCCAAGTTTCACCGGAAGTTGTCCCGCTAGTGGGACGCCTAGCCCTATTAAGGGTTATTCATTCTTCAAAATGAGTGCCCTATTTGAGTAAAATCATCCATCGTGAATTGAAGGTAAATTAAAATAAGTATATTTTTGTGCAGCAAGGATCGGAGTTTAAGTTCAGTCCATCCACAAAACAGTGTTCAATGTGAAATTCAATTCAACATAGGGATGTATTTTCCTCTAAACTACAGAATCTACCAGTAAACTGTTTAAATTGAACAGGGCTTCCTCATTGCTGTAGCTTATTGTTAGAAGAGAGAACATCCTATTACATCGACTGTAGGAATGCTCCTTGCACAATTTATGTAGGGCAGGTATTCCCAAACACCCAGGGGTATGCGCAATGCCGTCGGGGTTACGCCAAATAAAAATATGATTCACATTTTCTATTTTTTCACATTTTCAAACAGTCCATTTATATTTTCCAACGGGGAAATACATTTGGGGGAGATTTTTTTCTCGCCTGAGTAGCCCCGTTTCACTGCCAAAAATCAAATTAAACCATCTAGTGTTCAGCGAAATAACAACACAATGTCAAATACAGGTAGCCTAGTCAAATAATTAACATACAATCACATTAACTGTTATACTCTTGCGGGAATTCCACTAGCGGTCCATATGTAGCCAAACGTAGCTGCTGCGCATGCTGCTGTGCATGCTGCTGCGCATGTTGGTATCTGTACTGATGGCGCAAAAACCATGATAGGGAGACACACTGGCGTGGTAACGCGCGTGCAAGCAGATGCTCCCGACGCCACTTGGGTACACTGCAGCATCCACTGAGAGGCTCTTGCTCCCAAGGGAATGTCTGACAGCTTGAAAGATGTTTTTGACACTACAGTGAAAATTTGTTAAAGCAAGACTCCTGAACTCTCATGTATTTTCTGCACTATGCAATGATATGGCTTTTAGAACATACAGAAGTGCACTGATTATCAAGGAGCAAAGTATTGACACGTTTTTGAAATTTTTATTTAGAGACGAGCTTAAATTTTCTTCAATGACCATCATTTCCACTTGTCTGACCGCTTGTAATGATGACGAGTTTCTCACATGACTGGCCCATCTGGGTGATGTTTTTTCTCGCCTGAATGATCTGAATCTGAATGGATTACAGGGACTCTCTGAAACTATATTCAATGTGCGGGACAAAATTGTGGCAAATTAAGAAGTTGGAGCTCTTCTCTGTCTGCATTAACAAGGACAACACACAGGTCTTTCCATCATTGTATGTTTTTTTGTGTGCAAATTAACTCAAGCTTTCGGACAATGTGATATAGCGAAGCACCTGAGTGAGTTGGTTGCGCAATTACGCAGGTTCTTTCCCGAAATGGATGACACAAACAACTGGACTCGTTATCGTAAACAACTGGACTCAGAGTATCCTGCCTTCGCGCAGTTAAGACACTGATGCGCTTTGCAACCATGTACCTATGTGAGAGTGGATCCTCGGGCCTCACTAGCATGAAAACTAAATACAGGCACATACTGTGTGGAAAATCATTTAAGACTGAGACTCTCTCCAATACAACCCAACATTGCAGAGTTATGTGCATCCTTTCAAGCACACCCTTCTCATTAACCTGTGGTGAGTTATGAACAAATGAGGTTTTATATATATGTAAGATGGTAACATAAAGAGCAAAAATTATTATTTGTGCCCTGGTCTTTAACCTGTTGAACCTATGGGGGCGCTGTGTCATTATTGGATAAAAAAAACGTGCCCGTTTTAAGCGCAATATTTTGTCACGAAAAGATGCTCGACTATGCATGGAATTGACAGCCTTGGAAAGACACAACTCTGACGTCTCCAAAACTGCAAAGATATTATCTGTGTGTGCCCCAGAACTAATGCAACAGGCGAAACCAAGATGAAGTTTCATTCAGGAAATGCCCCAGATTCTGAAGGCGCTGTGTTCCAATGTCTCCTTATATGGCTGTGAATGCGCCAGGAATGAGCCCGCGCTTTCTGTCTATTCCCCGAGGTGTCTGCAGCATTGTGACGTGTTTGTAGGCATATCATTGGAAGATTGACCATAAGAGACTACATTTACCTGGTGTCCCGCCCGGTGTCCTGTGTGCATAATCTGTAGGTCCATGCGCGTTCCATTTCTTCAGAACAGAAAGTAAAATGCCACGATGGATTTTATCGTCGATAGATATGTGAAAAAACACCTTGAGGATTGATTCTAAACATCGGTTTGCCATGTTTCTGTCGATATTATGGAGTTAATTTGGAAAAAAGTTCGCGTTTTAATGACTTATTATTATTTATTTTTTTTCCTTACCCAAACGCGATGAACAAAACGGTGCGATTAGTCAACACAAATAATATTTTTTGTAAAAACGGAACATTTGCTATCTAACAGAGTCTCCTCATTGAAAACATCTGAAGTTCTTCAAAGGTAAATTATTTTATTTTAATGCTTTTATGGTGTTTGCGGAAAATGTTGCATGCTGAATGCTAACACTAAATGGTACGTTAGCCATCAATACTGTTACACAAATGCTTGTTTTGCAATGATTGAGAAGCATATTTTGAAAATCTGAGATGACAGTGTTGTTAACAAAAGGCTAAGCTTGAGAGCAAATAGATTAATTTCATTTGCGATTTTCATGAATAGTTCACGTTGCGTTATGGTAATGAGCTTGAGGCTGTAGTCACGATACCGGATCCGGGATGGCTCGACGCAAGAAGTTAAGAGCTGTTTGTGACAAAAACAGAGTGAGTCCAATATTGTGCCGCTGCGCGTAATAATGGTGACAGGATGTTATACTTGTTTAATTGACTATTATTCTCCATAAATTGACTCTTTCAAATAATTTACTCTGGCAAGTTTGGCGAGTTTAGCGAGCTGCAGTAGGGAAGTAAAGCGGATGTCCAATAATCTGTAATGTGTGCGTACTGCGGCAGAGAAGTCAGGCGCAAGAGAGCAAAGACTATGTTACAACAGTGCAGTTTAACTTCTTTGGGGTAGGGGGCAGTATTTTCACGTCCGGATGAAAAGCGTGCCCAGAGTAAACTGCCTGCTACTCTGGCCCAGAAGCTAGGATATGCATATTAGTGGATTTGGATAGAAAACACTCTGAAGTTTCTAAAACTGTTTGAATGATGTCTGTGAGTATAACAGAACTCATATGGCAGGCGAAAACCTGAGAGAAATCCAACCAGGAAGTAGGAAATCTGAGTTTTGTAGTTTTTCAAGTGATTGCCTATCCAATATCCAGCAAGGGAAACCACTACTTCAAGGTCTCAGAGCAAGTGACATCACAGATTGAAACGCCACTTGCGCGCACCACCGCTAACTAGCTAGCCATTTCACATCGGCTACACTCACCCCCTTTTGACCTCCTCCTCTTTCCGCAGCAACCAGTGATCCGGGTCAACAGCATTGAGCCAGATGGACAGTTGCCAGGTATAGGTCCAGTTGTAATAGGAACCCCTGGCAGTTCGCAGCCATCCCATCATATTCCTGGGGAAGGGAGAGACGAATCCCACTGGGACCAGCAGATGGAGTGGCGAGTGGTCGAGACCGCGGTAGTGCTGGTGGAGGTGCTGGGAGAACTCCCTGTCTCTCCCAGCGGTCCATTGTCTGGACAACGCGGTCCATGGCGGTACCAAGATGGTGGAGCATTGCTCCGTGCTCCCGGACGCGTTCCTCCACCCCTATTCCCGGGGTACCTACTGACTCTAAGTCTGGTCCGGTATTCTGTAATGTGTGCTGGTGGCAGAGAAGTCAGGCGCAGGAACGACTATGTTACAACGGTGCAGTTTAATAATAAAATCATCGTGAACACAAATAAATACAATGAGACAAAACACTTTGCACGCCAGACATAACATGCACAAACTCTAACAATCAACAGTACTGGACAAGGACATGTGGGGAACAGTTGGTTAAATACACAACATGTAATTGATGGGATTCAAACCAGGTGTGATGGAAGACAAGACAAAACAAATAGAAAATGAAAGGTGGATCGGCGATGGCTAGAAGACCGGTGATGTCGACCGCCGAACGTCGCCCGAACAAGAAGAGGGACCGACTTCGGAGGAAGTCATGATATCATCACAAACAAATTAGGTGTATAGTGTAGAGAATCATTTTACCATCTAAACCGCTGGGAAATGCCTTTTCCATAACCAAAAATATTGTATTTTCAGCTGTTTGAAGCTGGTGTACAAAACCAAAAGTAAAAGACACAAAAACAAAACTTTAGAATGGGAAGAATAGAAATAGCGCCCATAGAACAGATCTACCACTTCTTAGACTTGCTTTCAATGAGAATGATGGATCTATAACATATGTGAATTTGGTCGGGTCACCCAAAATGTTATTGCAGCAATAAAAAATAATAATCCTGTAGCTAACATTGAACAACTCCCAGAATTTCTATTCATCGCCCCAAGCCACGGAAATGGATCACATATATAACGGTACTCCGAGTCCGCAATAATCTACACCCCACAGCCGCAAAGTTAGCTAAGGGGCAATGTTGTTACAGCTAATGCCTGTTTGCCTGAGTATGATGCCGCATAGATGTTTGTACACATGCATATACACACACTCATTCAAAATGCACACACGTGCACAGACACACATATTCAGTTGGCCTAGCTCTCATGATTTTTGTTGTCCTTGATGTCTTTTGTTTTTGTCTTTCTCTTTGTAAATGTTGAGCGGCTTCACTGCAAGTAGTTTTTTTATTGAATACTAAAACATACAACCAAAGCATAGTTCGCTAACGTTAGCTACCCAACGTTGGTGGAAGAACGAATAGCTTGGTAGCTAGTTATTCTTACACGCCTAGTAAAATACAGCAAAGGAGCCAAATCAAATTTTACTTACTATATTTTTTCCATTGATACAATTAGTTTGTGGGAGCCTCTTCTTGCAAGGAAACGATGCATCACCAAACGATAGCATGGTTTTCCAACAACTCATGTCCAGGCTGAATCAGATGCCAGACTACAACATGGTAGCTGATATGAACGAAAGGCTGATGGCACAAGTAGCTCAACTATTCCAAAAACAACAGCAGCCACAGCGGCTACAGTACTCCTCCAGCGCCTGCACCAAAACGGGCGAAGGGTGTTCGTTGAGAAAGATGGAATGAGCTATCCGTAAGTTGTATGATAGTTATCTTCGCATTCTCACATATGTTACATGAAATAGAGATCCGAATAGCATAATCTGGCAAAGCATTGGGCCAGTAACTGAAAGGTTTGTGGGTCGAATCCCCGAGCTGACAAGGTAAAGATCTGTTCTTCTGCTCCTAAACAAGGCAGTTAACCCACTGTTCCTAGGCTGTCATTCTAAATAAGAATGTGTTCTTAACTGACTTGCCTAATTAAATAAAGGTTGAAAAAAATCTACATTTCATGTTTTTTCATGTCTCTGGGAGAACAATCCGCATAACACCTGTGTACTGGATCTGATGGTTAAGTCAGCTGAGATGGCAGATTTTGAAGGTGAGTAATTTCCTAAAGACATGGACTGACTAACAGAATTCCACATTGTAACATTTTCTCAAGGGTTTTGATGCATATAACCATTGATAATACACCACACTGACTCCTCAGATTCAGCTGCAAATCTGCATTGGACTGAATGAGTGGAATAAGCCGTCGGACACCCCAGACAAAGCAAAGGAATGGGACATCAAAAAGTGAAGGCGGTCTTGCCAGAGACAGGTTAGTTTATACATGTAAACCAATCCATACATTTTAAACGCAGTACCGAACTTTGAAATGCTGAGACTTGTTCCACAGCTTTTGCTTTCAGTGTGTCTGCATCTTTAGCTTTTTTTGTTTCAAGACAGCAGAATGATGCATTATCTCCTGTAATTTCACAGGCTGTGGTCAGTCGGTCAAAAGAACTCTGCTGAAGAGATGCAGCAATTTACTAAACAAGACTGCTAAATTATTAATCAAATGGCTACCCGGACTACCTGCATTGACCCTTTTTTTGCACCAACTCTCTTGTACTGACTCCATTCACACACTCAGGACTCACACTCACACATACTTACAATACACTGACACCCCAACACACACAAACATGCATACTGACGCCACTCACACACATACACACTTTCACTTACCACATACGCTTCTGTCACTGTCTTATCTATCCTTGTTGCCTTGTAACTTTACACCCAACAATAATACAGTGCCTTCAGAAAGTATTCACACCCCTTGACTTTTTTCACATTTCGTTGTGTTACAGCCTGAATTTAATTAAGATTTTTGGGTCACTGGCCTACACACAATACCCCATAATGTCAAAGTGGAATTATGTTTTTATACATTTTTACAAATTAATTGAAAATTAAAAGCTGAAATTTCTTTAGTCAATAAATATTCAGCCTCTTTGATATGGCACGCCTAAATAAGCTCAGGAGAAAAAATGTACTTAATTAACAAGTCACATAAATTGCATGGACTCACTGTGTGCAATAATAGTGTTTAATAACATTATTTTTGAATGACAAACTCATCTCTGTACCCCACACATACAATTATTTGTAAGGTCCCTCAGTCGAGCAGTACATTTCAAACACAGATTCAACCACAAAGACCAGGGAGGTTTTTCCAACATCTTGCAAATAAGTGCACCTATTGGTAGATGGGTAAAAAATTTAAAAGTAGACATTGAATATCCCTTTGACCATAGTGAAGTTATTAATTACATTTTGGATGGTGTATCAATACACCCAGTCACTACAAAGGTACAGGTGTCCTTCCTAACTTAGTTCACGGACAGGAAGGAAACCCCTCAGGGAGTTCACAATGAGGCCAATGGTGACTTTAAAACAGTTATATAATTTAATGGCTGTGATATGAGAAAACTGAGAATGGATCAACAACGTTGTAGTTATTCCACAATACCAACCTAAATAACAGAGTGAAGACAATGATAACAATGGTTAGGTGTGAGTGTCAGGATAACTTAATGGCATGTCTCATGCTGGGCACATTGGCAGTCAGGATCTCTAGATCTCTAGAGTGTTAACACCCCATTTTTCGCCTTATCCGTCTGTCGGTGGAGAAACAACGAAGTTCTTCCTACTGGCATGAAGTGGATAGAATCTTCAGAGGTGTAGGAATTATCAGGAGTCTGAAACTAGGGTATTTGGTGCAGGGTATGTTCTTGAGCTTGTGTCTTCAAAAGTGAGAACACCTCAGCAATTTCTAACTATTTTTAAAAGAAAGGTGAGTTCCAGAACTTTATTAAACTTATGCAACATCTCATGAAAATAATTACGTTTGGGTATGTCTAGTTACCACCTATCGTTCAACTTTAAATACCTAAATGATATAATTTTTCTAAATTAATCTCAGAAACAGCACTTAGTTTGACTCACGTATCTCACTAATCCTGACTCAGAGGTCACTTTGACACTTGGCGAGGGCACACACCCATTAGATTAAGGTTTTGGGAGGAAAGAATACATACATTAGCTTTATTTCGTTTTAAAAGGGAAATTCTTTACAAACTATAATACAGGGGCCATGCTTAATCTATGAAAACATTTCAAATTCTGTAAGAATATGGAGGATACAACCTTCAATTATTGGATGGACAGTTGTTCATATATACTCATGGTGAGTAAAGCTTTGTGTAATGGAAATTTTGCTCTGGCTCTTCAAAGCATTTCCAGGGTGAATGACTCCGCTTTTTGATACACCCAGTGTGTGGTAAGGTTGTTATTATTTGTCAAAGACCATTGTTTGTTTACCACTACTTTGAGAAAGTTACGTTTTCACGATAGGATAGGAAGCAGTAATTAAAAAAGAGGCCTAATCGAAAGTTAAATCTTCCTTTTTTCATCCAGCAATGAATGATATATTCTTATAGCCATCTACACGTCGTTGATCTAAATTGCAGGGCAACATATTCCATAGATTATCAAAATAATTGAACACAGATTAGTTAAAGGATCCCATGTCACCTATTCAATAATATGTATGTGCAACAGGGACTGTATAACAAGACCTATCCTTCAATATGAACAAAACAAACATACAACAGAGAGAGAGAGAGAGATGGCCCCACAAATCAAATCCTGCACAGGGCCCCCAAAAAGCTTTGTCCAAAACTGATTATAAGCCTTATACTAATACATTACGATGGCTCATCCATACTTATGACAAGTAATACAGCATGATACCTGTCTGCTTTAAGGAAAGTGTTACCAAACCTTCTTTACAAACTAGCAGTTGGCACAGTACAACTGACAGAACGAAGGACTTCCTATTTACTAGTGAACATGACTGTCTTTGTGGAAGATGCTCAAAGAGGCATGTGTGTCCTACAGAAATAACTGTCTTTGTCCTTGGTTGCGGCTCTTATTGAGCCTTAGTGGCGTTGCCGGGGAGAAGGCTGACCTGGGTTCAAATACTATGCAAAATCTTTCAAATATATATATTTGTTGTGTGTTCTTGCCTACCTGGAGTGCCAGATGGGGTTGCACTTCTATTGTTCCACTTTGCCAGACAGGCTCAATCATGCGCAGCTAAAGTATTTGAAATGATTTTTCATAGGGTTTGAATCCAGGTCTGGGAGAAGGAGGTCTGCATCACAGAGAGAGGAGGGAAAGCCCTCTGAAGTGAGCGAAGAAAATGGAAACAACAAACAATCGGTGGAACACAGGAGTCATGCTGCTTGAAACAAAAGATTTCAAAAGGAGGAGGCTTTTGTTTCTAGAATAACAGTGCTGTTGCAATTACATGCCTTGGAGGCAGACAATGAGAGGGGAGAGAGAATGAAGGTTATAAAACTGCTGGAATTTCACAATGAAACAAACAATGATTGACAGCCAACTGTCCTTGGGTTAATCTGGAATTCAGTAACATCTCAGATCATGGATGTCATGAGTGCCACTGTTTACTTTAACATGATTGACCATATAACATAAAGTAATACTTCATCATATTGGGAAATAGATTATAATGCAATTACCAAATTGTAATTACTATACAATATGCATAGAAAGTGGATACACTGGTCAAACGTAAACACAACTGGAGACACCAGTTATTAATAAACATTTTGGAGACAGGTTATTAATGACACAGTAGCACTACTGTACCTAGCAAAATAGTTTAGAAGCGATTGCGACAGTGTTTCCAAAATGGCACAGTGTCTCCAGTTATCTCCACTTTCCAAGCATATCATAAGTGATAACTAATTTAAGAGTGGGCTGTATAATAAAGCATTACCCAATTCCTAAAGGCTACAAAGAAACTAAATTGATTACATACTATTGTCCTTAAATGCTACTTAAACTTTTAATAAAGAAATTTGGCTAATAGGCTACTGAAGATAACCAAGCGTCTCATGATGAAAGCACGCCTTGAGGCTGATAGACATATTACAAGCAAAGGGAAACCCAGGTAACCTGTAGGATCCAACTTATTTTATGAAGTCCACCTCGCACTTTCTAGTTTTATCTAGGGAGTAGGATGAAGTTGCCCCTAGTCACTGATCTTTGGTCAGTTTGAATTTTCCCCATTTATTCGTTTAGGTTGGGACTGAAGAGAAGGAAGCTA